>NW_026462877.1:0-2491 GCF_021730395.1 Mercenaria mercenaria | reverse complement strand
GGGTTTTTTTCCCCCCTTGAATTTAGTATAAAAAGGGTTGAAAATGATTTTCAAAGTAGTTTAACTAGAATCACCAAACTTAAGCTAACTGTTCATGCCCATTACCAAAAGCTGTCAACCGCTGCCCACATCAGTCCTCTCAGTGCTTTAATTTTAATCTGCACTTCGTTTTTACACAGTCGACTGAAGACGCATGGGACAAAATTTTTGAAGTTAATGTGAAATCAACATTTTTCCTTATCAAAGAAATTGTGCCATACATGGAAAAACGAGGGTAAGCCATTCATGTTTATGTACAGTACTGTTTACAAATTATCTTCTAAAACGATATGTATTGGGTTAGATAGCAATATTCCAAGTTTTATTGAAACATCTTTAGTTCTCCGGTCAAAGTGGGCTACAAAAAACGACGTTGGTTTTTTAAAAAAAATAATTTGTTTATTTACGCCTGAAAAGTCAAATTGTTAGACATATCATAGAAAAATCACCAAAAGAAAAATTGCTTTGGTGCCGGTTACTTTGTCTTTTTTGCAAAACTTTCAAAATTAGATTTCTGACTTGATGATCATTGCACAAATTTATGTGTTCGTTTCAGGGGCGGGTCAATGGTCATTATTTCGTCGGCTTCAGGCTATATACCGATAGTAGGATCTGAGGTATTCATTATTTAGTCTCTAAAATCTCAATTAATTTGAAATTGCTTAATTTAATTTGAAAGTAATTAAACTTTTCACTGCATCCCCTATTTAAGTTACATTTCGATATTTGTTTTGCACGATGTATGGATCCAATGCATTTGTTCTTGGAGTTACCTTACCTTTTTAGCATTAATTGTGTTAGGTTTTGGCCTGGCAGGGATTACTTTTATTCACAATACCCTGTACACATATTTCTGAACATAGATTGGGGCAGTGGTAGGGGTGTTAATAGTTGGGTTTGGTGCGCACCATTAACCGGCTAAATGCCCCCAATTGTATTTTTGCCACTGACCTTACCAATGCAAGGCGATGGCCGGCTTTGTTCTTTAATTGTGTTACTTTGCCTGTGTATTTCGTGTGAACAATATCAATTATATATCCTTACATACACTTCTGTAGGATTTCGTTTTAATGATGTTGTGTTCCTTGGAACGTGGCTGTTCATATAAGCTGTCTGTTCTTGTTAGTCTCCTACTGGTTTCATGAACTATAGGATTGCACGTTTCCGTCTGTCCGTCATTCCTGTCTCAAAGGTCAAGTCAAAAATGGAGATCAAAGGTCAACAGATTTTTTCCTGTTCGGTCTGTAGGTCAATAGGATTTGTTATATATAACTCTGTCATTTATCAAGGGATTTTGATATTACTTGGCACAAATGATTCCCATATTGAGATAACATGTCTCGTACAAAACCCATATCTCTAACGCAAAGGTCAGGGTGATGGTTGGAGGTCGAAGGTCATTACATGTATGTTGGATTTTTTCGTGTCTGGTCCATAGCACTGTCATTCATTAATAAATGTAAATATTATTTGACAAAAAAGATGTTCCTCATACTGCGACAATGTGCAATGCCTAATACCTAGAACCCTAGCTCAAAGATCAAGGTCACACTTGAAGATCAATTTTCCTATCCAGTCTGTAAAATATTTTGACATAAGCTCATGTGTCATATGTACCCAGTTAAAAGAAATTGTTGGTAAATTTTCTTCGGAATTATTTCCCTTTAATATGATTTTTATACATTTTTTTCTCATATTTTCCCATAAAATTCAAAATAAAATATCATGAAAATTGAAATTAAAGACATTTTTATTAACACTTAGAATTGGTAAGTCACACTCGACTGAGAAACTGACCTCGAAAACTGTCGTCATTAATAGCTGGCCAATTAAACTCCATGACCGTAGAAATAACCTTTCTTTCCTAATTGAGGCGCTTTTCTGGCTGAACGCGCTGCGCGGATTAAATATCACTTAATGTTGAAACATGCGAGATATCTTATTTGTCACAAAGGTTAACATACGTCGTTACCTTCGAATGCATGGTCAATATGTGAAAACAAACCCCATTGCAACCCTCTCATCGTGCGCAACAAAAAATTCACGCCCGGATGTCACATTCACGAGATTAAGGACATACTGTGAATTCATTTTCATTCACGTAGGACGAATTTTCGCGTATTTCGCGATAGGACCTATGCGCGAATTTAAGACCGCGTTATTATTATTATTTTATTCTATTTTTTATTTCTAACATTGAAAATGCGCGAATTAAAGCCCGCGCGAAACAGTCCTTTTTCACGTTTGCGCGAAATTTCATTCCAGCGAATTTAAATGATTTCACAGTATACTAATACATTATAGCCATTAGTTACTTGATCAATAACCACTAAGTTCGTTGTGTTCAGAGACGTAGACTGTTAGCGCATCAAATGACTACATTAGGATGTTAAACAGAAAAAAATAAAGTGAATATATGTCAATACGGTCCTTGCGTCCAATCCTGGAGATC
>NW_026462876.1:0-71644 GCF_021730395.1 Mercenaria mercenaria | reverse complement strand
CTACTGTCTTCATGTACGGTGCACCTACAAGGTAAATACATCAACCTTAGAATATAAGGTAGAGTTTGCGACCGTACCTGCATGCAAAAACAACAACAACAGAGCTTTTCGTGCCTTTAGAAAGCATAACAGCACCATTTGCTATTAATATGTTATCTAAATACCGACGTGCTAATGTTTTGATGTTTTGATGTACTTTTATTTATATGGAAATGAAGACTAATTTACTGTTTATCATGCTAAGTCACTTTTGTTTTGTATAATTTAATTCATTATCACAGTGGTGCATTATTTCAATACGCTTTGTCCTATATTTATTCATTATCATCTCTCTAGACCATTGAAGTCATAGAAGTATTTTTTTGCACTATTAATAGTGCAGATGGTAGTCAATATAATGTCTCCTTAAGGAGGTGACCGGTCTACGCCTGTAAACAAAGGTTTTTATATATCAAAATGTTCGTACGGAACTGTAGATTATAGAGCTGATGCAGTTGCAATTTCTGTGGTAGATTACCGATGTTCAAGATGGCGTCCAAGATGATCGCTAAAATAGATAGGTTTACATTTATTTACTTTTCAGTTCAAAAAACAGCATATAATGTGTTATTAAGCTGACACTGACTGGATAGTAAGCCACAACAAGATAAATGCAGTAAAATAGTGGAAAGAAACAAATAATACAATAATTAAGCAAGCTCAGGCCTAAAACAGAAGAAATAGTACATTTCATAAGGATTTCCAAAGGTTTTGCTCTGTATGTTTTCAATATTGCATAAATAGATTAACTACAGGTGGTCCCTTTAAACAATTTTTATTTAATATTTTCGATTTATGGTACCAAAGTATATCGTGCGTAAATAATTTCTTGTAAGGAAAATCTTCTTTTAAGATGTTATATGCATATGCATATTTTGAACCGAATTAAAAAGCCATATCTTGTTCATACAAAAATGGTGATGAACACCGTTTTCAGACAATTAAAGGTATGGCATCCTTCGTACAAAGTACAAATACAAGTCATACAATATATGTAACTCTAGAAACTAGTACATTTATACAGAAATATTGTTGTAAAATCCAAGCAGTCTAGTAGGGCTTGATTCCGTGTTTATGTATTTGTCAATGAGTAGTTCGATAGTAGCTTTTGATCACTTTTTTCTTTGGAACTGAAACCCCAAATTGCCTAAAATGTCCAAAGGTACGTCTAAGGATAATTTATAAAATCTAAGAATCACTCGGGTATTGCCCAAGATGTGAGTCTCACAGCTTCACATGTATCTCTCAGATATAAGGACAAACTTGTTGATGACATTAACTGGGATTGGTTTTACTTCTACTTTAAGCAGTTCTTCTCTGTTTGTCTTAAGAAATCTCTGGATGAAGCATAAATGTTTTGTTCTTTGGAAGAGCTGTGTTTATGAATAGTCTTGCAGGTAATGATCAGCTGTCTCAGGTACATCATTCTGCAATATGCAATAATATATACATGTGAGGCATTCCGTTGTAGATGCATGACAAGCCGGAGTGCTTTTCTAATATGTATTATACAGCAGTGGTCTTAGTTGATACTGTTTCCTTTCTACGTCCATGACATCACACTTAGTATTCAGTTTCAGTGTGTGTCAGATAAACATGCTTTGTCTTCCATTTTCTGTTCTTTTAGTGATGATGTATTTGCCATGTGGTCTGCTGTTTTATTTCCAAGTAGATAGGCATTTTCTGGTGTTCACGCTGTGGCAAACTGTCTTGGAGTTCTTGAGTGCACAATTTTATATATTGTATTGTTGTATAGTAGTTGTGTGTCTCCCGACTAAGTTTAAGTATACCGTTAGCTGACTATCTCACAGAATTTTTATCAAAGCTGGGTCCATATATACCACTCATCCTTTCAAAGAAGCGCAGGCGTGAGAATAGCTTAGAGTTCCCCAAAAAGGCGGTAAATAATAGTGACCATTATTGATAGCAGTTTCTACAAGGATGTAAAGTCTTCCTGGAGTGGCATGTTTGCGATGAGCTAGCACTACATATTCTTTCCAATATTGCAGGATATCTCTAAAATTCCTGATTTTGCTAAAAACTCTAGCAAAAAAAGAAAAATCTAAGGGAATTCTTAAAATGCTCTATTTTCTACATAAATTCCTGCTTTTTGATATAAATTGGAGTTTGGTAAGTATTTTTTTTTTCGGCGACGCCGTCTAAATTCGTTTTCGTTACCTATGCCACGTGACTTCAGTTTGCAAATCAAACTACTTGATAACGCATTATACATAATTTATCAAAATGGAAGATTTATGCAACACTTTGCCTGATTGGACGAAAGTGTCAATTTCTTTCACTCTGTTGATTGTGCTACGCTGAGTGAAATGTAGACAAAGCGTTTATTCTAAACGACGCTGTTCACAGTTTTAAAGCTAACTTTGGCTCAGTATATTTAGCAAGAATATTGATATATCTCAAAATGATAAGAAAGTTTAATAAATATGATAAAAACCTGTTCAAATACCAACATATATCAAATTAAAAAAAGAGCTGAATACGGTCTGCGTATCACATGAATAAGGGTGTGATAAGAGTCTTTTATGTAGAGAAGTACTTTTTAAAAGATTTTCTTTGTTACAATTGTCGTCTATATATGAAAAGGTTTCTTGCTTTTGTGACTTATTCAGATTGCATATTAAAATGAGTACTTGATTGCTTTGATATATTTGTTATAAATTATTTAACTGATTTATTATATACGAATATTTTTCTTCAGTATGGTATGCAAATATTGAACTCAGTTGAAATCTGTTTTATTATATAATATGCTATATAATGACTGAATCTCATTACTCTGAAATGAAGGTACGCTGCATACAGTTTATCTATGTGATATGACTACGGTCAAACTTTGCTTATGAAACAGAAATATTGAAATAATTACAGTTGTATGTTTTGCTTGACCTTCAATTTTTTATAGGTGTGACGTCATTGTCCAAAGATTCATGAATAGCGAATATGCATTTGTTAAAGCGGGATCAGTTGGCCTATTTTAGAAATAAATAAAAATAAATAATAAAAAAATCCTTTAATTGATTTTTTCTCATGTATTCTAATCAAACTTGATTTGTAGCATCGTTATTAGGCCCTCAGCCAACTTGGTTCAGCTGGGACATTTAACCCCTTTTAGGGGCTGCTAGAGCTAAAACTAGAAATGCCTTTATACAGCGTCTCATGAACAGCTTGGTGGATCTTTGTCATACTTGGTCTGGAGCATCATTATAAGGTCCTCTTCAAAATTTATTTATATAGGAACTTTGGCCCTATTAGGGACCACTATAGCTAAAAGTAGATATGCCTTTCTTCGCATTAACCACTAAAATGTAATGGATTTTTATCAAACTCGATGTTTAACAATATCGTAAGGTCTCCTGCTATTTTGTTACAAATGGGGATAGGGACCGATTTAGCTAAAAATATAAACACGTTTATTGACCTCTTCTCATGAACCGCTTCATGAATCTTCATCAAACTACTGCTGTAATTATTCCTCTAAGGATAAACGAAACTAAATTGCAACTCTACGAAACCTTTGCAAAAAATTAAAAGAGAACCATTTAAATTGTCAAAGTGCGGTGTTTAGTTTTGCAATTTGAAAAATGTTAGATGAAAGATGAATGTTAGATGAAAAATTCATAAACTTCTTAGCTTATTACAATTCGCCGACCATCATTTTTAAAGATATTTCTTGTTGGTAGATATGTTTTAATGCAGTTGTGTATGTCTTCTTATTCAGTGCAACAGTTTTATCCTATTTATAGACAACTGGCCAGTAGTTCAATGGGTTCAGTGCATGTTGTTGTATGTAACTATATGATAGTAACGTGTTATCTGAATTAGGTATATATTTTAGAAAAAGTTCTTAATTTAAGCCAGAAACTATCCAAGAAATCATAATAAAGTCCAAATTTTAGCCCTAATTTTGGTTTGAAATTGCCCTTATGCCTTAAGTTTATGTCAGAATGTGTCAGACGGCCTGAATATTGAGATATCCATCGGCAAGGCTGCAGTTAAAAGTTTTCTATGATGGTCATTTCTTCTTGGTTTCAATTGCTTCATTCTTGTCATTTACTTTATGCAAGAACACTCCTTATGCCTCAGGAGATTAGTATTATGAATTGTTGGTACTAAAATTAGTTTGTGTGTGTGTGGTGGTGGGGGGGGGGGGGGGAAGACAGCTATTGACTTTTTTGTTTTGAACATGAATAGTGTTTGGGATTAGAGTCACATCGACACAAAGCGACTTTCCCGTGTTTGATGGCGGGGGAAGGCACTAGGTTCTCCTTCGTGCATTATTTCATGCACTAGCAAGCACTTGAGAAGAACTACCGACTTTCCATAAGCTTGCAGGATGCTTCCTTAGATGAAGAATTCTACATGCCAAGCGAGGGTTTGAACCTACATTGGTGATTGTTTGCGGTGGTGGAACGGGGATGTGATGTGTGTAGGGGGAGGGTGGGGGGGGGGGGGGGGGGGGGGGGTAAGTGATTTGAAGTTAGCAACATTAACCAATTAATCGATTAAGGTAGTTCTTATTCCAAATTAAATTGTCTTCCTGAGTTTAATGTCTTTATTTCTGTACTGTATCTTCTTTTTTCTCTTATTGTTGACAGATCTTAATTTGTTTTGACAAGTTGAATTCCTTCTGCAGTTGTTTAAAATCATATCAGGCCAGGTCGCAGCAGTTCATATGTTTTTACATTCAACAGGGTATGTTTCAACACAAAAATTACACATACCTTATACATAGTTTCTTGGTGATATTTATATCTACAATGTCCAATCATATGAACTTGAAGTACAAAACAGACTTGACCAAACCAAGTATGCAACGAAGAGAATATTTTCAAAGGTGCTTAGTGGCAGCTGTAAAAGGTCTCCCCACACTGTTATATTTTCTGTTCCGTTTTAATCAAAGAGTCTATTCAAAGATTATGTATGATAGAGATCCGCTTTAGTTGGATTATCAGGCGTGTTGCACGTTTCATTTTTTCATTCGAAAACTCAATCAGTCACATGTTTTATTATTTTGCTTTGCTCTATGCTTTCATAAAATCTTCTTAACGAGTCTATTAATGAAGCAACAGTAACAGATTAAATATAGATACCACCTTCGATTGTGTGTCATGTAAATGTTTTATGTACATTAATGTCCGTTATAAACACATATTTATAATGGTTAGACACAGACAAATGAGTAAAGATAGAACCAAACTGCAAACTGTTGAATGTAAAAATTGAGTCTGTAATCTTTAACAGGTTAACTCCCAAGTTGCTTCATCTGTTATAAAATACACCCCATTTGTGCTGACAAAGGATGCAATGTGTAGATGCTTTTCAAAAGGACAATAAGTACTGATTATTTGCTAGAGGAATTATAACATTGTCAGTTTGTCTACGAAGTCTTGAAACAAAAATATTATTCAGTTTGGCAGCCATCATGAACACCATTTTGGATATTAGTAATGTTCCATAAAAAGAACAATTTTCGGCGGCCATTTTAGATGCCATTTCGAATATCAGTTATCTACCACACATGATGCAACTGCGTCATGCAGTTCTGTAATCTAGAGAGTGAAATGTGTAAATGCATTTCCAAAGGACAGTATTGATTATTTGCTAGAGGAATCATAACATTGCCAGTCTGTCTACGAAGTCTTGAAAAAAAATCTTACTCAATTTTGGCAGCCATCTTGAACGCCATTTTGGATATTAGTAATGTTCCATAAAACAACCCTTTTATTATCCTCTTGACAACATAACACACATATTAGTGTATTTCAATAATAATACAATTTAGCACCCCTGTATATCCGTAAGTCTCCATATACAGACATTTAGCATTTTGTTGGCGGCCATTTTAGCCCATCTTGAATATCAGTTATCTACCACATATGATGCGACTGCATCATGCAGTTCTGTAATCTAGAGATCCTAACAAACATTTTGGTGTATAGAAACCTTTGTTTACTGAGATAGACCGATACTAATATATACTAAGATACTAAGTATGCTTACGTATTTGCAGCAGTATATGACATGTATATTCGATTTACATTTTCAATATTTAAATCGACTTCTGTAGTGACATCCGTTTGCATAGTTATAAATATAATAAAAAAGAAAGCATGTGCCACCGTAATTCTTGGAATACCACATTACCGGTTACGTTGGGCGTTATTTATAGCAACGTTTTAAATAGCAGTATAGTATATTATCTGCGGCTTTACAGACACTTTTTAGGTTTATATCGGGTAATCGGACCTTATATAGATGCGGCTACAGGTAGGATTCTTAGCGGAAACTGGTTGGTTTATCAGATGAACAGAATGCTTGGAGACGCAAACAGCAACAGACCAACGGCGACCTGACGCTGCTAGCGACGATTATTTCATTCCACCTGATCATCATTTTATCGCTAGTCCCATCCGTTTTCAATACCAATAATATGGAAGGATTCTTTATCTTAAAGGAATACCAAAGTATAAACATTCTGAACAAAGGTCAAAAGAATTAAGAAGGTGTTATATGTCCTAATGCTTCAATAAAATTTCAATAAACATTCATAAATAGGGTATCCGTTTGATTGCATACTATTCCAGACTATCTATGAAATATATGACATTTTGTCGGAGTTGTGTAAACTAAACAATGATCCAGTTAGAAGATCAACGAAGTCATTTGTAGCAGAAATAAATTATATATCTACAACAAATGTCAAAAACACAGCATGTCGGAAATCACTTTACGTAAATTGGATAAGAAAACCAAAATGTATTTCGTCAGAAATTGACTTCGATCAACTGATCAATTCTAAAACATATATGAATACATTTATTTACCGTGTTTATTGTATTTGCAGTGCAATATGTACACTCTTATAATTCAAAGATAGAATAACAATTATGTATAATTTCATGATAATTATCAGTATTTTAAAGGTGTATATGAAATGTGATACACTATAAAGACCAAAATAAAAACAAAATACTTGGATAATGAAAAAATAGATTATAACTCATTGTCAGTTAATTGGTAAGATACAATTTCTTGTCCTGGTTGAACATTCAATTAAAGAATTATTTTCAAATATTTTAGAAATTTTGTAAAGCAGAGATACAAAACATGAGTTAAAGAAAATCTCTGTATACAGACCAGGGGCCGTATTCATAAAGCATCTTAAGTATAAGTTTTGACTTAAGTTTAAGATTTTACTTAAGTTTGTGGTGATTTCAACTTAAGTCTAAGTAACAACTTAAGTTCTAGTCATAAAACAGCTAAAACTTAAGATACGTAAGAAATGACTTAAGTCAGAAAATAAAATAGCGTGGTGAGTACGATTAAAGTGTTGTTTTCAGATAAAAGCACTTTAAACATAATTGTGCATGTTGTATCTGTCTGAAATTAATGTTGTTTTTTTTAATGTTTTCGTCCACAATAAAAAAAACACAAAAATTACTTATTAAGCTGTTTTATGAATAACAAATATACTTAAGTAAAATAAATTTCTAACCTAAGTAATACTTAAGTAAATAATCAATTTCTTATACTTAAGATGCTTTATGAATACGGCCCTAGTACTATACAAGCTGTTGTTTATAAAGCTTGTTTAACCATATAAACTAAAATTTAATAGGCAAGTTTATTTGTGTTATGAGATCTTTTGTCAACAAAGACAACATTTTTGATTTTCAAAAGATTTCATTTTCCTTCTGTTGAGAAGGTAAGTAAACACTTGACAGAACAACTGACTTGGCAAACTGTTGTCATTGAAAGCTGGCCAATTTAATTCCGTGACAAATTACAATTGTATGCCTCATAATATTTAAACTGAATAAAATGATCTGGTATGTGTTTATTTATATCATTTAAATGTTTTAGACGTTCCTAAAACGCCTCGCACCGAACACTTAAACCTGACAAATTTAGTATAAATTGCGAAAACGTACGAGAGCTAATTTTTATTTCTGTTTAAATTTTTTATATCTATTGACTTTTGACCTACATTTGATAGATGACAATGAGAGGAAGTGCATGACGCGAGAATAAGAAAGTATCGTGTTTTTTTTCGCTATTGTTAGCAAATATGTCTGTATGCGGCCGGACAATATAAAAGCCTCAAAAGAAAAATTGAACCTAAATCTAATGGAGGCAATGAATAATAATTCACACATTGCTTATGACTATAAAATATGTCTATAAAGGTGATTCAGTTTCTCACTCATCATCTATTTACAGGTACCAAAAAATCTGACTTTCATAAGCAGGGTAGTTTTGACTATAAACTATAAATCTTGTTAAAATAAAATAGCTAAAACATCTTTTTATCTTTAAATGGTTACCTGCATAGATACAACTCTTGATTATCTGTGACATTATCAAGGTTCACATATCATTATAGAGGTTTATAATCTGTATCTTTGTCTGACTTGCATTTAGCTGTAACATTTTTTTATCAGTACACGTAATTTTTCAAATTAATATGCCAGTGCACGTGTAAATCGTAATCAACTGTGTCATTTGCCTGCACTTGAATGCTGAATGCGTAAGGTTCACAATTAAGTACGAAGTACGGAATCCTGTTTATCTCATGTCGTGCGCCGTCCGTGTTTTAGATTGCCGCTTGACGCGCAACAAGACACGCGTCAATACGACATGATACGCGACACGACGAATGACAATGCAACACGACATACGAAATTAGTGTCGAAATGTCAATAAGCATTGTCGCACGCCGTATCGTGTGTCGAGGGTCGTGCCGCTTTTCCGCACGTCGTGTTGTTTGTGGGCTGTCTAGTCTTCTACAAGATCTGAAGTTGCCTGGCAGCAGTTGTTAGAAGGCTGTCCCAAACTACAGTTGTACATATAGAGAATATTACATAAGTGTTTTCATGATGAAATTGTTAAATGAATTGAATAAAATTATAGAACAGGTCAGTCAAATGCCTTTCAGTCTGTCTTGTAGAGTATGCCAGCAAACTTTCGTTTGGCATATACAGGTGTTCCGTTGATGTTGTTGTTGTTTTTAAAGTTTATTGTCTCACCGATACAATGTAGGCCACATAGCATTCCCACCCGATTTTTGGGAGGGTGGGAGACGTCATGTGCCCCTCCAAGCATTTATAGACGGGCATTTGATTAGAACACCGACCTTCCGTAAGCCAGCTGGATGGCTTCTTCACATGAAGAATTACACATTCCAAGCGAGGTTTGGTATGTTGAGAAGATATTTCTGGGAGAATTTCTCAACATTTGTTGTTGCATATACGGTAAATGTGTTTGTTCTATTAAATGTCGTTTTCATAAATCTATGCCTAAATACTGCGCGCTGTTCACTGTTTCTTAACGATTAGCTGATGTAGCTCTTGTTTGTAATTAAAACTAACTATTTATTTTTGGTGATATTTAGTACTTCAAATTAATTCGGTTTGAATCCCATCTCCAATTTGCTTTACTATTTGCCTAATGTTTCTAGGTTATTTTGAACAGCAGTACAAAACAGTATGTTTTATTTTGCTTTAGCACTTTCACCTGCTAACAAAGGGACCTATGACTACATTTATCAGGATAGACAGTAATATATGAGCCGTGCCACGAGAAAACCAACATAGTGGGTTTGCGACCAGCATGGATCCAGACCAGCCTGCGCATCCGCGCAGTCTGGTCAGGATCCATGCTGTTCGCTAACAGTTTCTCTAATTGCAATAGACTTTGAAAGCGAACAGCATGGATCCTGACCAGACTGCGCGGATGGTCTGGATCCATGCTGGTCGCAAACCCACTATGTTGGTTTTCTCATGGCGTGACTCATATGGAAGAAAAAGAAAGTCCACTGGTACCCCTTAAAATATAAAATTTTGCGCGTATGAGATAAGATGTCGAGCGTACGAAATAAGATGTCATGCGAACGAGATAATATGCCATGCTTTCGAAAGTCGAGATAACATGTCATGAGCATAAGACATCAGACGTTTTTCCATGTTAAATAGACCTACACGACATAAAGGTCAGAGGCCAACAATTAAAAAAGTACACGGACATTACTGAGTATGAGGTAATCGTGTACCTGGGAATAAGTTACTATTAGTCTTTTGTCCGTTCTGAATGGTCAGTAATGTAAACAATCCCAAGACATGATTTTCCGTTCAAAATTGAAAGGTTTTACTGCATGTACCATATTTTATTATTCATTTTGACAATATGCTACTTTAATGGGCATTAATAAAATTATTCATGTAACATTTTTATTTCGTTATGCTAGCGATGTTTACATGGAATCATATCATTCACGCGGAAAATACTTTGATAAATTTCAATTTATGAATGGTCGTTAAACACATTAAACACAGTAAGGTTAAAATGGAAGTTTGTGGGAAAACAAAGCGCTACTACAATTTTCATTCCGCTAAGAAATTAATGCATAATGAAGGTTGTGTTCTACACGTCGTCTTTATTTTGTAAAATGATATGCCATTTTATTTGGAGAGAGCAGATATGCTGCATATTTGACGTTTGAACTTAAGGTACGACTTTGACTGAACCGAACTATTGAATAATACATAATTTCGTTATGGAAAACATTTGCGTCAGTGAAAAACAGACAGAGTGGGCAGGGAGGACAGACCGGACTAAAAACAAACAATGAGTCCCCTTCAAACATTTTGTGAGGCATGATAACAAATCGTTTAATGAAATTGATATATCAGAGAAAACATTTTGAAATAAAAAAAGAAAACATTGTTTTTATTTATAATGTCCCGTTACCTTGGCGCATGACTGCAAATAAGAGTATAGTTTGATATATCATTAACTGGTTTACACTTCCCGGCCGAGAGTTGTCTCTGCCCCTCACCGTTCCAAGGCAGTGAGTGCTTCGTTTAATGTGTACTCGTCGTATATTTGCTTTTCTTTGTTATGTGCTTGATGGATAAACACGTCGATAAAACGCTGGCTGTTCCTGTTGGATTTTACTCCCTTTTTCCCTTTACCCCATCACCATTTTAATGTGTTTCATATGATAAAATTGTACTTCTTGATAAATATTTGACTACAGCTTCTTTTTGTGGTTGATATGCCGTTTCTGCTTCTGATTGTAACTGTTAAGCCGAATGTTTTTAATTGGGCAACTCATATTTTTCAATTGATTATTTATCTTGCCTTTTTATTGGTTTATGATTTTGATCTTAAGGGATAAAACGAGTAAGGTTAAGTCAAAATAAGATTTTTCAAGTGCACACTGATTCTTAGGCAAAAAAATTAGTCTTGCTTCTGGTCACCGACCGACCGTACTTTTTACCCTCGACCGTATTTTTTCGGACCCAAAACGGAAAAACGTGGCGCCGCAAAAAGTCAGAAAAGTAAACTGCGCGTGAAAACGATATTTTATTCCATTTGTGTCTTGGGTAGCGTTGTCATAGTTATCATGGCTGAGTCCATGCCACATCTACATGTGTCTTTTAAAATAGAACAATTTGGTAATTTATGTGGCTTATCTGCCATTAAATGTGTCAGTAACCGCGATTTTAGATCTATTAGAGACATATTCCAGAAAAAACAAGGTGGTCAAATTGAATTAAGATTTAATTTAAATTCGAGCCGAGTATTCGGTAAGAGATTTTACTTTCAATTTTTATGTCTTGGACTCGCAGGACGAGAAAATTGTCGTCGTTTTTAGAATGTGTTATCTGAACTGGTCGAATAAATTTGTAATTGATGTGAAATGTTTGTTAGAGTCTATTATTCAGTTTTTAAAGAGCGATTTGAATAAAAAAACGACCTGGACAAATTGTGTATTTGAGTGATCTGTCTAACAGATGCGTATCTTTGGAATTGTCTGCCAAAAATATATTTATTAAAATAGTACTGTACATAAAAAGAAAATAAACAAAATGGCCTATTACATATATTTCATGCATAAATTTTAATTTTTACATACAGATATTAAGCCAGATGCATATTGTACATTATAGATCCGAGACATCAAAGGATTTTATCAAGATATTAAATCTCTGAAAATGAAGTGTGAACCACAAGCACCTCAACCAAGTACATGCACTTCGAAAGGAATTAATACAGAAACAACTATGAACGCCTTCAATATTCTGTTGTCTGGAGCTAAAGTTCATCCAACCAAGAAGGCCCGGTATTATAATTATTTCCTATTGAAAGATTTATTAAAATCAGGATGAATAAGAAATTTGAAATACCATTATTTAAATTGCTTTTAAATATCGACAAAAAAAAAGACAAATAAAATGGTCAACTTCTAAAAATCTTGAGGTATACATTAAAAGTGTTGCGTTTGATGTCTGCTCAAGACAGAAAAAATATGGCGATAGCTTTTTTATATAAATAAGAATGTGTTTTGCATGTCTTTGCTCAAGCTGATGACTTTAATATCAGTAACAAATTTGCCCGTTCTTACCTTTACCATCAGCACATACAACAGCCGATGTGCAAATTGAAACCTGTTAATTTTTAAGTCTATGTTCTTTGAGAGAAAATCTGGTATCTGACATACAATGTTGGAATGAATAAACACATAGCTTCAAACATTTTTATTACCAAACTGGCTGAATATAATCTTGTACATTCATAGAAGGAGTGTAGAAAATAAAAAGTAGTGTTTTAAAATGTAACACTGAATTAATTGAAAGTTAAAAATTTCCAAAAGATATTAAAACGTGTGCCAGAAAGAAATCTTTAAAGATAAAATACAATAATATATTAGATTTACGGCTAGTTCGGACATTGAATACATGTATTCAGGACTTTTACATATCATATTTTTTTCTTTTAGTGTTAATAACAGAAATTTTAGATTAACTATACAAAAACGATGTAGAGATGTTGATTACAAAGGACCTTAAACTGCACAAAAGTGTTGTCATTGATGAAGGCTCTTACATCATACAGGTAAGTAAATAAATACTTATAACAAAGGTACTTGTTACAATCTGGCATATAAGATTAGTAGCATATTAGACCACAATGTTTTTGCATATTGAAAAAGTCACACACATCTGTATTTTGTTGAAAAGCAGAAAGAACATAGGCACCCATCCAGAGTACTGCTTTCTCAGTAGGATCATAGTTTGAAATGTTTCTACATATTTTTACCGGATATGTAGGACCAGCAACGTCATGAAGTTTGTACATTTCATTACCTCTCGTGAACAGACTCAGACTGAGTCTGCTTTTATTCTTCTTGGTTGTAATCTTTGCATCCAAAGGATCTTTTCACAGATTTAGTTTTAAATAGTAGCTGGTTACACAAACAGTATAGACTTGGACTGTAGGGTACTGTAAAAGCACATATTTCGCTGGGTTAAAATTTTGCAAATTGTAAATTTTGAGTACCGTTATGTCCACCAGGTTTAATATTCATGAAATTGTTATAATGGTATCCTACTTCAATTTGAATTGTACTATAAATGGTAAATATTTGCGAGAGGACTTATTTTCTTGAGATGTAGGCATCCTGTGTATAGCAACAATTTAACTGTTGCGAAAATTTACACTTTTACAATACATGTACTTGTGATTTATTTATTAGTGTTGTATTTCAGGTTATTACCAATGCTTTGTGGTGCATTACCAACCAGCCTCAAACCATTAATAATACGGCATTGCGCTTCAAAGATGTTGTGCCTGTTCCCACACCATTTAAACATATGACTCAAGAAGCTTGGTTCAGTTTATTAAACAGACCATTATTTTCAAGTGATTGGATTCAGTTTAAGTCAGATGTAGAAGCTCTAGCAATCTGTCTGTGTAAATACAAAGAATGTCTTAAGAAACAATTGACCTCACAAACTGATCGGCAGTCTGCTGATCACCCACCTGGAACGGTTGGTTCAGACATTTCAGTTGATCATAGCGCCAAAGCGTTAAATGTCAATGAAAGATATCTTGATCAATTTGATCAAACTATTGCTTTATGTTCAAATACTAATGAACCCATTTTGTTTGATAAAAAACACTTAGAGACACCATTTAAAAGTAACCAACAGAGCGTTCTTTGAAGAAATGGCATTGTCTGTTGACGTTGAGTTGTACAAGTATTGCCCTGGGGAGAGTACAGTTTCTGTTGTGTTTGTTGCTAAAACCAGTAAAAGTTGTACATCTGAAGAGTCTTTAATAGATCCAATTAACGTAATTGCAAAAATTCAAGATCAGCCGCCCGAGTTTCACACAAGATACCAAAAAATGATATTTCAAACAAAAATTAAATAATATTGCCAGTCTGAAACCAAGTGTCATTGATTTCATATACAAAGAGTTAGCTCTTGATGCAAGTCAGGTAAATAACCCTAAAATGGAACAGAGGTTTAGGCTTATTTCCCTGGGTGAGACAGGGCTAGTTGCAGATTTATCGGATTTAAATTGTGGCAGACCGTCTGACAAGTTTGATGATTTTTTAAATAAACTTCATGAAGTTGTAGAATCATACACTGCAGTTGATGACTGTCGGCATGGTGACAGTTATCTTAGACGCTGGATGAATCTTGAAAAAAATGATTGTAAGGGCAGCTGACAAGTGTCCAGAGGATACTCTAGTTCCTTCAGAAGTTTGGGAAGGCTGCAGTTTTAGCCTAGAAATCCCTATGCACATGCCGCCATGAATTTCACAGGTAAGATTCCTGTTCAATATAAAATTCAACGAAAGCAGTTGAGGTTAGCTCATCAAGACCAGCACATGAAAAGTAAAGCCATAGAACATGATAAGTATGGTGAGCTTGTATGCTCAGATAACAAGGCAAAGGTGCCTGTTGGCAATCCCGGATTGCCAATTTCCAATGGTGTCCGAGGGAAGCAAACCGTTACACCTACATCAATGGAAAAACTTAGCTGCTGATCATGATATACATTCTAGTCGTCTAACATCATCTGTGTATCTGGTTACTGATGTTACTGATGTTCCTGACAGTACTAAAATGTCTTTTGTTTCAGGTGCTGTGCATGTAGTTGTTAATGAATCGGGTTTTCAGGCATCTAGTGCATTTAGATATTCTGCAGTGTTAGCCAAAGTATTATCACAAGGTCCAAAGCCTAAGGTACTGTTGAGATACACAGATGGAGGTACAGACCAAAGGAACAATTTGGCTAGTGTTCAGTGTGCAAATATTTGTCTGTTCAGTGAGTTAGATCTAGATAATGTTGGTCGTGGCCAGATGTGCACCAGGTAACAGCTGGTGCAATCCTGCACAATGCATAATGAGCATTCTAAATTTAGGTTTGCAGAAGATGATGGTGCATTCAAAAGTTGTAGCAGCATGAGTGGTATAAGACAACTGGTAAGTAAGAAACCTGAACTAATGGACAAATGGGTGTCTTCCGTACAGCCATTTCAGAGACTTGTGCGAAATCGTTTTTCCAAGTTGTCATTGAAGGGGAATTCGTTTATAATTGAGGATCAAGTAGCTGATGCAGAAATTGACTTGCTCCAGAGACACCTAAGAGGTATGTTTCAAGATCTTGATTCAAGCAAACCTCAAAGCAAACACACACAGTCTGTTCAGTCCTTCCAAAAGTGGCTAGAAAAACATACTAGACAGAGGCAGTATTCAGTTCAGATAAGAAAGTGCAGTGCAGTGATACTTCTTGTTGTACAGACACAGCAACTCCGCGCCAGTTACTTGAATGGCTACCAGATCCTGTGTTTTAGGATGAAGGTAAGGAACATTACAAATCATATGCTGAAAGAAAGGGACAAGATACAAACGATCATGACAGGCTAAGTTACAGTGCACTAAAACAAAAGGTAAAAGTAGTATAAAAGGGGCTGCAACTATTCTAAAACAAACATGCAACAACGCTAATTCTGAGACAGATACATGTATAAGTACCTCAGTATTCACAGCCCAGAATGCAAGATACTTGGTAGAGTGTGTTGAGTGCTCAAGGCCAAGAATAATATATACTAAAAGTAAACTTACAGAAAGGCAACAGATTCAACTCAACGGTTTGATTACAGAATATGAGTATACATGTGGTTCATTTATTACTGTGCCAGGTGGCCCCTTGCGCAACAAAGTCAATGTCAGACTAGGCATTACATGTTAGACTGCAGTAACTGTTGAGCTTTCATTAGAATATATAGATCAGATTTTGGAAAGGCTGACCTTTGCTGCTTTTGAGCTTCAGAAAGTGCAAAAAAAGATGAAGAATCGAGAAAAAAAATCAAAACTGTTTTGCCTGTATGCAAATCTTGCACAGAGAAAGGATTTTAACCAGTTCATGCCCGTTCATTTGGTACAAAAAAATAAAGTTGAAATAGGCAGAATATCATAATTAAAATTTGAACATTAGCAGAATTGTTCATAGATGTAAGTCATTTCTTATACTACTATATGTAATCGCTTCTGTTGTCAGAGTATCAAGATTGCTGACTAGAGATTAATACTGTAATGTCTTGCTGTCTTGCTGATTTATGGTAACTGTTACAGTATAAATGAACTTCTTCCTATGATATGGCTTAATACAAAACATTACAGTAATGTCCTTAAATCAGCTATCTCAATTGCTAAACCGCAGATGTTTGACTATAATACATGAAGTTTGTGAGGAAATAAAAATAACTTTATTTTAGGATGCGTGTCTAGTGCAGGTTACTGAGGAATGTCTGTACATAGTGAAATATTGTTAAAAGATCACATTAAAACACAAAAACAAAATGGATTGACATTTTGTTCCATTTAGTTTAAAGCAAATTTATATAATCCGTTTATATATATATACATGTATATATGTAAAATTTACAGGTATATACATTTGATATCACAGACATATAAAATTATCAATAAAAACATATTTTAGTAAGATTAAAGATATCACAGACATATAAATTATCAATTAAAACACATTTTAATAACATCTGATATATCGCAGGCATATGAAATTATCAAATTAAAGGCAAACAGTAAACATTCAATTTTGCTATGTACATGTTAGAAATATCATGTAAAGGCATGATAAAAAATTTCAAATACACCAATTTTGACAGAAATATATACATCTTAACTGTACTATCAAAAAGATGTGGATTTTATCACATGTTACTAAATGTTGCATGTTGTATATAAATTGTTTTTTTCTTTTTTGTCATATATGCTTTGAATATTAAAGATACTTTTGTTGTTAATGTTGTGCTACAGCATCAATAGGTGGGTACCACTGTGCAAAACTTTCATTGTAGAGCTTTGTAACGAGTATTGATGAAGGTGAGCCAGCAAATCCATTCATAATTAAATTTGTTCAAAGGCTGACTGTATGGCTTAGTATGCAGGCTTATCTGGATCCATTCTGGTCACAAAGCTTCTAAGTGTGACCTCTTTCACTTAGGCCAGTGATTTTATTTATCTGCAATTTTTTATTTCTAAACCTATTTTATTTATTTAAAAGGGCAAAGTCTGTAGAAAGAAAACTACGGTGCCCCTAAAGTTTAAACGAAATAAACAAAGTCTCACATTACCTAAGTGGAAAAAAGTGTGTAACTTATCACTTTAGGGGCACCGTAGAAAACAGTTTAGAAACATTCCAAATAGTCAAATGCAAACTATACCAGTTCCTAACTATTAAATATAACAAGTCACTGTCACAGTGGTGCTCATATTACATTCCATTTGTTTCCAATTTATGTTTGAGATTCGTTTTCAGCAGTTAGTCTATTTTTTATTTCATTGGTATGTATTTTATATGAAAATTGCTTATTTTGATTGAGATTATTTAATTTCTAGTCTTGATACTAGTAGTATATTTAATATAATACAAGGTGCCACAGAACATGAGGTCGAACCTAAGGTCATTTTCACTAGAAAATTTAACCTGAGCCTGACATCAGGAAAGGTAAAAGTACTTTTAAAAATAGGTTTTTGTAATGTATTTGAATCAGTTTCATTCAAAACTTCACATTTTCATGCATATTTCAGCTGACAGTTATCAAGAAGTGACATTTGGTTTATTCATGCGAAGTGTTTAAATATATTTTTATTCATAGAGTCCGGTGTTTGGGCAAATATCAAACAAAAGCTGCTGGAAACACTCAACGTCAGTTTCTCAAGACCATGGTCCCTTCGTACGTAGCACTACCGCGGCCTAAACAGAAAATATAGAACATAGTTACATCAGAAATAACCAAGTTTTTCTTTTTCAAATCCGTTTTCAGTATTTAGTAGATTGAGTTTTGAGATCGTACGAGGCATATTCTTAGTAAGTGTTGCCATTATAGGTCGTTTTTGGAACGTTAGCTCAACTCTGCCAATGCAATTGTTATTGCACAATTTCACAAAGATTCTTTGGTGATTTGCTGAAAGAAATATTACACGCGAACACATTTGTAAGTGTTTAACATTCTTTTATGAATGAATAACATTCAAAAGCCCAAATATAATGCCTCTAATCTGTCACCCACTTTATGTGTACAATTTTGTAAAGTCAATGTAGATGTAATTATATAAATTCTAGTGGATGCCTCTCAGAGGTACTAAATCATAAATTCTTTGGGATACATAGTCAGTCGAGTGAACTGAGTAGCCTTGTCTGTTGTCTTTGGCATACGTTACTTAAGGTGGACAATATATAGATAACTTTCAAAATATTGTATTGATTATTTTTATAATTGCATAAAATATACAAACGCATATTATTTGTAAAATGCTAATACTTTGCCAGATCGCTATCGTTAAAGGGTATGGATTTCCCAGTGTGACCAAAACAAGCTTTCTGAAAAAGTCATCTTAAATACAGTATCTGTTCATGAATATTCTAACGCAAATTCTTACGAGTAATAATTTCATTATGTTTTTGTAGGTTTTAGAGTTGCATCGTCATAATTTAGGTCATATCACGACTTTTCCAGCCAGCATTTGATGGCGCAGAAACACCCTAGCTAACACCTCCAGACATTATTTTCATCACGGGTAGGCACGTTTGTAGAACCACCGACCTTTCTTAAGCCAGCTCACATGAATAATTCTACATCCAAAGCAAAGGTTTCGAACCCACATGAGTGCGGGGCATGTGATTTGATGTCAGCGATTTTAAACAATCGGCCACAGAGTAGAGACCGTACCATGGCTCTTCGCGTACTTCGATTTTTCAAAATAAACTTGCATCGGTTACGATTAACAATGTAAACAACGGACTCTGTCTATGAATCATTGGAATGAATGAATGACAGTCGATCTTAGTCATAA
The DNA here is from genome assembly GCF_021730395.1 of Mercenaria mercenaria. Classification (NCBI taxonomy): domain Eukaryota; kingdom Metazoa; phylum Mollusca; class Bivalvia; order Venerida; family Veneridae; genus Mercenaria; species Mercenaria mercenaria. Next base: position 52,406 of record NW_026462876.1, on the reverse strand, counting down.
TACTGATTGACAGCGAATGCTAATGACTAGTGTGTTGTAGAAAGGTATTTAGTTTGTAACTGTAATTTCCTTTCAACTGATGTCCTCTCAAAACTAGTAATGTAATTGCTTATATTTGGACAAAGATCACTGTCTTTGCCTTTCGCCGGCTGCTAAAAGGGCAAATATATAAGATTCAGTCTAAGTTTCACTTCACTGGTACTGTCAGTTAGTAAGTTCATACTCTAAAAACACGTCAGAGAAATCTGAAAACGAAATCAAAACGTTGGCAGTATTAGATTATATTATTTTTTTACACGAAAACTGCCGTTAGGTAACAAAGCGAATACGCCGATAATCCGGAGTTCACCGATAATGACGTTATTTTCACAAAATTGTTCCAGTCCACGTAATGTAGTCGGTGCACTTAAACTGCCTAGCTATAGCTACAGCAATTATAGGGAAGTGGTAGAGTGTCAGCCTTAGGTGTGAGAGGTCCTGGGTTCGAGTCCCGATTAGAGTTTATATATTTGAATTCTGCTACAGCATGTTTTTTTCTTTTAACAGACTGTTCCAGCTGTTCTAAATGTTTGGCACATAGTATCATGGATCATTATTTAGCAATCCAGATCACAATTTAATGTTAATTCAAATGCACCCAATTAGAAAATAATCACTATTTATGTCCCTTTGATGTTTCTGCTCTCCATGTTCAAGAAGACTTACATTTTCTTGATCACAAAATTTTCTTTTACATAAAAATATTAAATGCTAATAACTCTATGCTTCTGGTTAAAATATTGTCTATGGGAACCCATTTTTGAGAAATATATGGACATTTGCCTTCATTCAAAGGTTTTTAACTTCATAACTATTATTTGAAAAACTTAGGTACTATCTCTACACAGATGCCAATGATTTTATTGAACTGTCTGACAGGTAAGTAATAATTATATTTGTCTTAACATATTCTTTTTATCTGAATTTGTTACTTACATTAGCTTTCTTCTTCTACAGGGAATGGTATATTCTGAAAGAACACACATCATACTTATTAATGGAAAAAACAAAGTGGTCAAAATTTGAAAAATTGTATAAAGAAGTATGTATTTGTACCATGTATAAATAGTTATATATTTGGATTTTAAATGATTACAAGTCCCATGCGTAAATCCAATTCCCATAATGTATTTTTGATAAAAGCAAAATATCTCGAGATAAAATTCATTGTTTTATTTACATGTGCGTATATTGTATCTTTATTACATAGCTAAAATATTTTCCATTGGGTTTCAATGGACTGCGATCGTGCAATATTATTCCATATCATGACGTGGAACGCTTTCATATCGGACGTGGAAAGTTTAACTTTGTAATGGAAAGAATCGCGTGACGTCCATGGCGTTCACGCTCACGTTGCGACAACAAGTTGACGTCATTTTCACGGAATTTATTTATGCGCGTCAGTTTGATTTGTTTATTGCATTTTCGGAGAAATTATTTTCGTACTTTTCATGTCTATCGTTGCAGAATAATAAATTTAGATATAAATTTATCATTTGATAGTGGATATGTAATAAAAAGATTATCAACTTTGTATGTGTATATATGCACTCGTTCTTTCGCGGATAATATTGCACTCCTAAAGTCGCGCAATATTACCGCTGCAGAACTCGTGCATATATCCACATACAAAGTTAATAACCTATAAATATTAGGAGACTACGTGTTGTTGTTACTTCTGGCCCTTCAGGATCATTGGTAGCATTCAATGAATCTGCATAGAAGAGATCCTCTTGGACAGTGAACGTAATATCGCATATTTCATTACATCTTATTGTCGGGTCAGATCAGCAGTTGTTTTACTTGGGTTCGCTATAGTTCTAACAGATTTTATTAACTGTCACAATAGCAGGCCGCTTGGGCCAATGCTAGGCTGAGGGAATGATGTGGCACATTTCATTACCTGTAATGAATGGGCTCTTACCGGGTGTGCGAGTTTACTTTTTGCATTTTCAAAGGATCTTCATGCAGATTTTATCATTTGATAGGTAGGGGAAATATCCAGGCATGTTGTACATTATTGCTTGGCTTGAGGTTATACGCGAAAAATGTTTAAAATTGCGATTGTTTTGCTCTTGGTTTTCAATTACTACGATCATGTTTAGGTCAAATGACAATCGTCCAGCTTTGGTGATAGAGTAACACCACAGGTACCCGGCAGGAGACTTTATATCTTGTATGGTTAAAGTAAATCCGTTGACTTTTTGCACGCCACCTACAAAATTTACTCATATGAAAGGCCAAAATTAGAAATAGCTCTTATACCTCAACCTCAACCTCATTTGATTTTACTTCTTTTGGCTTTTTCATCTTCGTTGTCAAATAACATGCATACACTATTGCCACTATTGTTACGATAATTGACAACCCTAAACAAGCACAAACAATCACGAATGTGGTTTTGCTTACAGATTCTGAGCTTTCCTTTGTGTCTGAAATATACAGTTAACAAACGTAAAAATACGTTAAAAATCAAACGTGACAAAATCTTACACTTAATTAAAACAGTTTCCCGCCCGCCCGCTTAGCTCAGTAGGTAAGAGCGTTGGTCTACGGATTTCGGGGTCGCGAGTTCGATCCTCGGGCGGGGAGTATGTTCTCCGTGACTATTTGATAAACGACATTGTGTCTGAAATCATTAGTCCTCCACCTCTGATTCATGTGGGGAAGTTGGCAGTTACTTGCGGAGAACAGGTTTGTACTGGTACAGAATCCAGGAATACTGGTTAGGTTAACTGCCCGCCGTTACATGACTGAAATACTGTTGAAAAACGGCGTTAAACCCAAAACAAACAAACAAACTAAAAACAGTTTAGATTTTGGTAGAAGTTTTTGAAATTTCTTATCTTAGCATTTACAAAAATGAGGCTTCTTTTCTTCTGTTTTTGTATGTAAATTAACGTTGTATATGTGCAATGATTAACAAATCGTTGGTGTGACGAATTCTGAACATCGTTTGAAGGGAATAAATAAATGTCTTAAGTTCAAACAACTTTAGTTTGTCTTTTCCTCTCCTACGAATACAAGATAACAATAGACGTTTACTCTCAGTGGCGTCTTTCCAGAACAGTGATATAAGTCATATGGAAACATATTACAACTCGTGTACATTCAAAGAACACAATTGTTGTATAGATATTTGGAAATATTTGCTTCCGGAAAGAAATTAACGGATCAAAAAGCAGCATATAAGGCAGTGCAGCGGAATTACATTTTAAATGAAAAATAAATATATTGTAATTCCGCAATTATACAACTGTGAAGGTTATAGGAATATTTACTGTGTTTAAAATCTTACTTAGGTTTCTTTTTAACATGTTCAATATTGAGTTATGAAATTGGCTCTCACAAAAACAAAGAAAAATATCAAACAGGGAATGCCACGCACCAAAAGCGCAGCCTCCTCAAAACAAACCCCCCAGCACGCAAACGCGTGCACCACACACACACACACACACACTCAAAGCTTACACATCAGGACAAAACGAACAACACACACACACACACACACTCAAGTCTCATTTGTTTAATCAGTATTGCTTTAATGACATTATTGTTTTCAACGACAAAATTACGTACAGACGCAAAATATAAATACTAACCTGACAGTGTTTTGTCGTTGCAATCATCACCTGGAAATTGACAGAAGAAATTATCAAAGCGAAAAGTTTTGCAACAATTTTAGATTGATTTTGACACTGTTTTCAGAAATCATTGCTAGATGAAAACATGTATATTAAAAAATACAATAATGCATAAAGCATATTCAACTTCAAACTTTCATATTGCACAACAAAATGCTTAGTTAAACGCAAAAAAAAAATCGCATTTATTACCGCAACAGAGGCAATGACCTTATAGTTCTATTAATATATTGAGTTTTTACCGACTCATAATTAATTAACAGCCCCTGAATAACACATTTTAAACAAACAATGACATTAAACAACATTTTGTGTGTATGTTCAAAAATCATAATATCCATTTATTATGGGGATCCTGCAAAAAGTTCTGTCACTGGGTTCGGATTTCTTAAGTGTTACGTTTTATCAAAATTATTTCAATTCAAACCTTCAAAGTATACCCCCTTTACCGAAACACATTTTTGTAGCCTTTTAACCGAATAGCAAAACAGATTTAGTCTTTGTTTGGTATCTGTTTGAGACGATGATAAATGGCGTTGCCAGGAGAACTTCTAGACATATATATTCTTTCCAGAAAGTATTTTCTTAAGCCTTGGAAATGAAGGTCTGGTGAATAAGGCGGATGGTTTACAACATCTACATTTTCAGAAGCCAAAAAGACTTAAAAACCTCGCACTTGTGAGAAGAGGTGTTGTCGCGTAGAAGATGGACTCCTGACCATCCTTTGTTTTGACGTTTCTTATTGTTAAACTTTTTCACTTCCTTCAGTACAGAGTTCTTGTAGAATCGTCCAGTGACTGTATGTCCAGGTGGAAAAAGTACTTGAGCGACTGGCCCTCAAGAATTGAAGAAAATTGCGTACAACATCTATTTCGAACTTATGGTTTTCTTGGCAATACAGAGGAATTTTCGATCTTTTCGCGTCCATTGCTTATCAACAGCCCTTCTCTGTGGCTCAAACAAGTGCACCCAGGTTTCGTCACTCGTTAGCAAGTAGAAATAACCCGATTTTCACAGATTTGCCTGTTTTTAAAAGTTCCCCGGGCACATTTGAGGCGCTGATTCTTTTGCTCCTCCGTGGGAAAATGAGGTACCCACCTAGCTAGCGCAAACCTTTCTCAGGTCCAAATGTTTGCACACTGCCATCTGATATGCAAATGCAACTGGCTATATCTTTCACCGACAATCGCGCATCCTGTTCGACCACAGCTTTACAACAGCGATGTTTGCGCATTGAAATGGCCTGAGGTCCATATTTGCCACACAATTTATCAAATATCTGCTTTGAATCTATATCTTGCCTTATGTGGAATTTAATACTATAGCTACGAATTTAAACCCGTCCATTTTTAATGTGACAAAAAATACCTGTACTGGTATAAAAGTAGTCAGAAACATGAAAACATCATAGGATATTTGTAAAACAAAAATGTTAATGCCGATGTATGGGGTATTAGATAACAATAATGTTTGCTAGAAATTCAGAAACAGTTATGGCAATTATTATTAATAAAATGCTTCCTAAACTGTTTTATTATGTAATGCATGCATGTGAATAAATAAATATTACTAACATTTCTTTTAGTATATATCTTAGTTTGGATAAGTTTGCCTCACTTTGTTTAAAGGTGCAAAATAACGACAAATGAATAGACATAAATCTTAAAACAAGACTACACATTTTGAAATATACTACTAGACATTATGATAGCCGTGCAATATTTCCTTGAAATCAACACATGTACAGAGAAACAAATGATTGTTTCTGTATTTTCTTAGACTGACATGGGTGGACATTTTGTCCTACTTTCGTGTTTATCACTTTTCCGTAATCGGACGGAAATTCCTCGGGATCACGTGATCTTAAAATTAATTCAAACGAATATCCGTTTAAAGACGCGCGACAAAATAACTGTATTCCTATGCTGGTAATTATACACGATTTGCATGAAAAATATGAGATGTGCAAATTTTTAGTTTCAAATTGACAGTGACATACATTAGGCCAAGACAATGTGTTTAAATGTCTAAAATTTTATTGAATTAATGTAGCCATATGTACATAAATCAGTGTATTTAGGTAAATTTCAATCACATTTTGTTTCTACAGTGCACGATAATTATTCATTTTTATTCTTAAAACTATGCTGAAAAGTGATTAACTGAAAAAGTTTGCAGACGAAGTTGTGAAAACACTTTTATTCGGGAAGGGCCTAATTGTCCTCCCGAAAACTTGTAGTATAGCTGTATGAAAATACCTGTATTATAAGAATGATTTTCATGAAGATTTCGTGAGTTACAAACATTTTGAATTCCCTGTGCTAAGTTTGTAAAAATCACGTTATCGTTTTGGGCATATAATATATGTTGCATCTATTTATAAATTATAGTCTCCTTTTAAAGGATTCTTCCGAAAAAATCCGAAGATGCGCGACGGGTTCGTAAGCAGTCGGAAAACATACTTTCGGTTTGAAACTGGCATTTTTGTTTGTTTATTTTTTGGTTATTCTTGAACATATTTATGACTACTTAGTCAGATCCGATGCAGTGGGTCGTATTTTCAGTAAATAGAAAGTCTCAGCTACAAACTCTCGTTTTCATTTAATACTCGCTCGGGTGTTAGTAGTGGACCTTTGATTAAAATCTAAATGAAGCTACCCTCAAATATCACATAAATGTGACTTTGAGTTTGGTTTTGACTTCTTTTGAGGACATTTTACCTGTATTGCATAAGTAATTAAAGCTATAAATCATCCATAAAACTCCATGTTGGAATTCGTTTAAGGTTCTGACATTATATCTAGTAATATAAACGGCATAACTGTTTAAGGCAAAAGTTGTTTACAAAGACATTAATATTCTACATCATCTTTTTCTTGAACATTACTTTTTTCTTAGAGCCGATGATCCATACAGTTCCGTTGCAGTGGATTGTACATGTTGGCAGCGAATGTCAAATGATCATGAATCGAGTAATTTTAATTTAATACTATTGTATCCTAAGTCGGACAAACAGACTTACCTAGAATCGAAAGGCTTGCATTTCTTTTAACTGATGCAACGCTACCAGTAATGTTACTTTTATAGGTCAGCTCACATCTATAGTCTCTGGCGTCACTAAATGTCAGCTTCTCTGTATTCATATCTAATGTTAAATAAGTGTAAATTGGTCTATCTTTATTCAAAACACCTCCTGGGACAAAGCCCTTGTCATTTACAATATCTTTATCTAAAACTGGAATTTCGGTTAAACCTGCTTCAATTTCAGCGATGGTTTCCCATGTGTAGTTAGACCCTGGGTCAGTTTCTCGTCGTATTTGAATGTTGTATATCACAGATGCATCTACTTCTGTAACATCACATGTCATTGTCAATGTTCCTGTAGTTCCTAATTTTATGCGTGATGCTGACAAAGTAAACGATAAGCCTGCAACTGACATATAAGAGGGTTTACCTTTCTAAAGACTGAAGAAAATATAATGATTGTGATACATATGAAAGTCTTAGTTTTGTGCTGGCAACGAGAGAATTACCCACAAAGCTACTGTGTCACTTTACATGATTAACTGTTATTAATTTTACATAAATAATTATCACGTTACCCATTATGAACAATATCAAAAACCCTGTGGGAAGGCCTTGGTCAATGATAATGATCATTTTGATAAGCTTTTATCAATTTTGGTATTGACAATGTTTACACAAATTGATAAAACTGGAGTAGATTGTCTCAATATTACATTTACTATACATGTAGGGGCTTAATAAATGCATGTATCTAAATGTGAAAACAAACTTATTTTCCAAACAACATTTTCGAAGAAAGTTAAGAATTTTTTTATCGTATGTTTCTCATTTGACGCTGTAAAATTAGTTTTGAAAAACTAATGCGTCTAACAGTTGTGTCTCCATGTATAACGTACAATAATATAATATTAGATTATTTTAAATTTTGTTACAAAATATGTATTAACGGAAGTCTGCAATATCGTAATGTTAAAACAAGAGGGCCAAGATGGCCCTAGGTCGCTCACCTAAATAACGTACCATAACAGTGTAAACATGTTTTACCTAGTGATTTCACGGAGACAAATATTTCACCATTTTTCATCAAGGTTAGACAAAAGAACAAGGCCTCTTGAGTGTAAGTAAGCATTTTCTTTTTTTGACCTAGTGACCTAGTTTTTTAACCCACATGACCCATATTCGAACTTGTCCAATACATGAAAACAAACGTTCTCTCAAAGTATTGGAAAGATTTGAGCAAAATAATGGCCTATAGAGTGTATACAAGCTTTTCTTTTGATTTGACCTAGTGACCTAGTTTTTGACGTAACTCAGATATGAAAGAATCCAAGACTTTAAAATAACACACATTCTAACCAAGTTTTATTAAGATAAAATAAAAAATGTGCACCCTAGGGTGTAAGCAATCTTATTCCTTGATTTGACCTGATGACCTAGGTTTTGACCCGACATGACCCAAATAAACTTTCCGTCGACATTTTATACAGACAAACATTTAGACTAAGTTTTGTGCACATCAAATAACAAATGTAGCTCCTATTGCATGCAGAATGTTTTCTTTGATTTTATCAGGTGACCTAGATGTTAACCCCAGATAATACAGATTCAAACTTGAGTAATAGATCATCAATATCATCATTTTGACCAAGTTTCATGAACATAGGGTCACAGACGTGGACTCTGGAGTGTTATCAAGGTTTTCCTTTTATTTCACCGGATGACCTAGTTTTTGACTCCAAATGACCAAGGTTCAAACTTGACCTAAAGGGCATCAATACAAACATTCTGCCTAAGTTTCATAAAGATTGAGTCACAAATGTGGCCTTTAGAATGTTCACATATTTTTCCTTTGATTTGACTTGGTGACCTAGTTTTTGAACCTATATATTCCATATCTGAACTTGACCTAGAAGTCATCAAGACAAACATTCAGACTAATTCTCATGAGTTTAAAACTAAAATTGTGGTCTCTAGAAAGTTAAAAAGATTTTCCTTTGATCCGGCCTACTGACCTAGTTTTTGACTCTACATAACCTAGCTTCAAACATGACATAGAAATTATCAAGACAAATACCATGACCAAGTTTTATAAAGATTGAGTCACAACTCTGACATACAGAGTGTTCACAAGTGTTTCCGTTGATTTAACCGGGTGACCTAGCTTCTGACCCCACACAACCCAGAATAAATCTTGAACCAAAGATCATCAAGACAAACATTCTGGTCAAGTTTCATAAAGATTGAGTCACAACTGTGTCCTTTTAAGTGTTCACAATTTTTGTTCTACGATCTGACCTGGTTACCTAGTTTCTGACTCCACATAATCTAGTTTCAAACTTATCCTAGAGATCTTCAAGACAAACATTCTGACTAAGTCATAATGATTAAGTTACAACTGTTGCGTCTAAAGTGTCCACAAGCTAATCCTTTCATTTGATCTGGTGACCTAGTTTTTGACCTATCATAACCAAGATTCAAACTTGACCTAATAATTATCAAGACAAACATTTTGACCAAGGTTCATAGAGACTGAATCACACCTGCGGCCTCTAAAGTGTTCACAATCTTTTCCTATGATCTGGCGTACTGACCTAGTTTTTAACTTCACAGAACAGACTTTTGCACTTGACCTAGAGATCATCAAGACAAATATTCTGACCAACTTTCATAAAGATAGAGTCACAACTGTGGCCTCTAGTTTGTTCACAAACTTATCCTATGATCTAGCCTACTGACCTAGTTTTTAATTCCACATGACCTAGATTCAAACTTGTCCTAGCAATTATAAAGGCATATACACTGACCAAGTTTCATAAAGACTGAGTCAAAACAGGCCTCCAAATCTTGAACCAAAGATCATCAAGACAAACATTCTGGTCAAGTTTAATAAAGATTGAGTCACAACTGTGTCCTTTAAAGTGTTCACAAGATTTTCCTATGATCTGGCCTACTGACCTTGTTTTTAATCCCACATAATCAAAACAAAGAAAAATATCAAACAGGGAATGCCACGCACCAAAAGCGCAGCCTCCTCAAAACGAACCCCCCAGCACGCAAACGCGTGCACCACACACACAGTTTCAAACTTGGCCTAGAGATTATCAAGACAAACATTCTAACCAAGTTTCATAAAGATTGGAATACCACTGTGGCCTGTAGTGTGTTCACCAGCGTTTCCTATGATCTGGGCTACTGACCTAGTTTTTGATCCCACATGACACAGATTCAAACTTGACCTAGCAATCATTAAGACAAATATTCTTACTGAGTTTCATAAAGATTTGGACACAACTATAGCCTCTAGAGTGTTCACAAGGCAAATGTTGACACACGACGGACGACGCACGACGGACGCCGACGGACGCCGGACAATGACCGGTCACAATATCTCACCTTGAGCACTTTGTGCTCAAGTGATTAAAAAAAGAAATAATTACCAAACGTTATTCCACTTATCAAACATGAAACGACAACCAGAAAAGCTAAAACCATTCTTTTCTGTTTCTCTTTCGACTTATGTAAGTATGTTTGATTGTTCAGTATATATAAATATATAATATATAAATAAATATATAAAGTGTTATCAACTTTTATGATTAGATGTATCCTGATTATCAGCAACCAGTACAAATGCTGTACATGCTTTTTGGGGGTTATATGTAGTATCATATAAAATTATAACGATTTCTCTTGCTTGTTCATTATGAAAATATGCGTAGCTTAACTTTGCCTAGTTTAGTTCATTTTAGCTCGACTTTTAAAAAATAGTCCGAGCTATTCTACTTACCTTGCCGTTCTCGTCAGGGTCGCACCTTGGTTAAAGTTTTGCATGCAAGTAGGTATAGCAATGGTTTAAAAGAATATAGCTTTGAAACATTTTTGTCTTTTTTCTAGATAAATTACCAACATCACTGTTTTGGCCAAAGTTTGCCCCCTTTTGGACTTAGAACTTAAATTGTATAATTTTGTTGCAAACGGGTTGCTATTAAGTTGTGTATATATAGTTATCTAGGACAAAGATATGTAGATAGAGCTTGTCATTCAATATATCACAAGTATTGACCTGGCACTCAATATTTTCGGCCGTTTGCGTTATCTAACGCGATATTTTTGTCCTGAAAATATCTACATTAATCAACATAATCATTTTAATTAACCAAATGGCACAGTGGCGTAATGGTAAGCGCTCCGACTAGTAAGCACGTTACCATGGGTTCGAATTTGGTTCAGACCATATCTTTGTTGTAATTCCGTGTACATGTGATTGTGTCTGTTATAACAATATTTTCTGAAAAAAAAATCTTTTTTTTTCGTTAACAATAATACTTTGAATTGTCCGTTGAAAGAATGAATACATGTTCGGTCCTGAAATTTTTAAACAAAATTTTGTAGGACGGTTTACTGACATATACGTAGAAGAATACCGGATAGTACAGTATTTCGTTGATAAATCGTGATAAGTGTGACAATTTTTCCGTCTGTTAATTTAAAAAAAATGGTCAGACAGAAGACTCGAACACACAACACTAAAATTAATGGCAGAAAGCTTTGTCCGCACAGCTATATCTGCACAAGGTACATGATGGTATATAATTGGTTTTTCAATAGAGTTCGGACACCGAAAATTATTTTACGGAAATATAAGAAATATTCATGAGTGCCAGGTCAATACTTAAGGACAATATAGTAATTATATACTTTTGTGTACTAAATATTCCTTTTAATCACTTTACGAGAAGAATTGCTTATTGTGACGTTGCTCGAAATCTACGTGGAACCTGAAACAAATCAATGCCTATCTGTATAGAGCTATCCAATACCTACACAATGATGTGTACAAGTGCCCATGAGTTAGGTCAAATGTTGGTATAGTTTGCCTACTTCGGACTGGTTGAAAAAAAGTGCAGGAAACCCGTAGCGTTAAATGAGACATATGCTGATTGATTCAAAATATGTTGCCTTGAATCATGAAAATATCCTTAAAATTTTGAAATAAAATGTTTCTTTTTGTGTATGTTAAAGTATTGTATAGCTGTCTGGCTATATATTTAACTATGAAATTAGCAATTTAGTGAAGTCGGTACTAATTGGAAATTTACCACAAAATTCCAAGCACAGAACTTTGAGCTTAGTTGTCCTTTAATGGAAATAGAAAAAAATTGATCGGGTATGCCCATATAATTTGTGTGTGTGTGTGTGTGTGTCTTGAAGGCTATTTGACAGGGTAAATGGCACCTCATGTGTCAACAAAAGTTTTGAAGGGTCCTAAAAAGTGATTTCTTACAATGTAAGTCTACGGAAAAATTAAAAGCAGAGTCTGACCACTGGCACCAGAACAGAAAGAAAATGCCTCTGTACATGTTATACCAATGTGAAGGGGATAATATACTAACACGTTTCAATCGCGCATTTCATACCTAAAATACGCAGTTCTGTAAATGTGTACTATGAATATCGAACAAGTGGTAATTTATCGTCCATTGTGTACCGGTCCCATTTCTTCAATACATCTTATCTAAGAAAAACAACGCATAGTTTATAGTTATTTCAACGTTACACAAAAAACTTGCTTGAACTTCCCTGGTGAAGTTCCGTTCTAGATTACAAAACCATTTTGATTGGCTGTTGTGAAAATGTATGTCAATCGTCATTTTACTACACGTGTCCGCTAAAATGTGAAAATGCAGCATTAATGTGCAAAATGAATAAAATAAACAGAACAGATGCAGACCAATGTACGATTTCAAATTAAAGGTCATGTACAAGATGGATTTCATTCATCATTTCGAGTTTTAGTATAAAATTGTGCCTTTTTTAAATTCTGTTTTTGTTTGTTTACAATTCGCCAAACATGTGCACACTGCCGTGACCCCCATACCGGATGTTCATTAGGAAAGATTAAGCAAGTTTTTTTCTGTAACGTTGACGAAAGCATAAAATATGTTGATAATCTCAGCAGTATGGAATATTGAGACAATGTGACTGGTGCACGATGGAAGACAAATTATTGCTTGTTCGATATACTAGGTACCCATTCACCGAACTGTGCGTTTAAGTTAAGAAATATACGATTGAAACGGGCAAGTATATTTTCCCCTTCATGACCATGGTTCTTATAGAATACCTAGGGGTAGGGTAAAACATGTACAGAGGCATTTTGTTTCTGGTCTGGCGCCAGTGAGTCTGACCTTATATCTAATTGAAAGATAGTTTTCCATTTGAATACTATAGTAAAGGGTTGTCGGTAAAAGAGTTCCAAAGAAGGAGGAAATACGGACCTACATAAAAATTCCCTCTAAGATAAATTGTTCTTTACGGATCTACTAAGTAATTTGATTCTGGGTCAGAGTCGATCGAAAATACATCCAAATCAGGAAGGCATCTTGTGACGAAAATGTATCGAAAGTAAAAGAAATTGTTGAAAGAGCACGAATTGTTGGCATATCACTATCAAGAGTTCATTAAATTCTTAAGCAAATCTTTAATAATAGGAAGATTTCTAGCTGCCAGTTGGGTGCCTCATTTGCTGAGTGATGGTCAAAAGAAGCAAAGAGTTCAAAAAAGCCAAGCAATTGCTAAAATATTTCCAAAACAGAAAGAAATTAGAAAATGTAGTCAATGGCGTTGAAATTTTGGTTCATTATTTAAACATATAAGGTAGGTTAGCAATAACATCTGGGCCACAAAAGACAGCAAGAGACCAGTAATTGCTAAACGCACGTTACGTTTTGTATGTCATCTTCATCTCTGTCTCTGGCGAAGGTGTTGCAATACAGGTACCCGTGAAAAAGGGCAAAAGCGTTACTGGCAATTCTACAAAGATGTGGTTTTGAAGACATTGAAAAAAATGCTTTCAGAAACGGCGCCATGTCACAGGTTTCAAACATGTCCGACATGCTAATGCTCGATTACGTCTGCCATTGTTACAATTTTCTTTCAAAAAGAGAAGGTAAGAGATGAAGCACACCCTTCATATTCGCTAGACCTTACCCCTTGTGCTATTTTTTTCCTTTTTCCAAAACTGAAAACCTTTCTCGTTGGACGGAGATATCGGTCAAGACAGGCGCTTAGATCTGCCGTATACCAGTGCCATACTAGTATACCTAAGTCAGCGTACCGTGACGCATTCCGGAATTGGATTCATCGTCTGAAATTGTGCATTTCAAGTCATGGGGAATAATTTGATGGCATGAAATAAAGAAATTTGTGATAACTAACATTCTGAACGTTCCAGAGGGTTGCCATTTTGTTGTGAAAATGAAATTCCCTGACTATTTCTTGACAAAACCATACTTTTAATTGACCAACACAAACACATTTTTTCTGCCTCCTCCTCCTATACAACCTTCCTATCCATTCTAATATTTATTTCGTTTCAGATATAACAAATTTTCATTAACAAAGCCTTTCGGTTTCCAAAATTTCAAAGATAACAAACCAAAATTGATGCAAAGACATTTAAATTATGTTTACAAACAATTACACCAAAATGTGTTTGGAGATACTTATAAATACTGCCTGAAGAGTGCCATAGCTATCGAACATTTTAAACATTGGTCCAGAATTTCATTTTTCCCTGACCTTTTCCTGACTTTTCTAAAATTTCTTTTCTCACTGACCATTACCAATATTTCACTGACAATTCACTGACTTTGAAAAATCATTTTCCCTGACTTTTTAAGGTATGTAGCAACCCTGCTCCAGATCAAAATAAGCAATTCTTTTCGAACACCTATTGTAGATACCGATTCATAAATATATATGTTTAAGTAAAGCAATTGTTTAGTGTGTTTCGCACCTTTGATCACATTATGCTATTTGCAGATTCTTCAATACAAATTTGATTGTGTTTAATATTTTAAAAGTGTTTCCCTTACTGGTAACTGGTTTTCATGCACAATAGAAGAAAATTGCCGTGGTAATAAGATATGAGTTTTATTTCATAATCTCTCACCAATAGACTCGGTTAAACCGTGTTTACTATTGTTTTGCTTTTCACTGGTAATAAAACTTCAACATAGAATTATGTTCATATATCTCTTCAAAATGATGCATATCGTTAGTCATTAACAAATAAACAAATAAGAAGTGTTTTGTTAATTTGATTTAGTACACAAAAATTCTTAACTTATATTTGGTTACAACATAGACCTTAAAAAACGTATTTACTTCATCTCATCGACATCTAGTGTTGCAAAAGTTTACTACAAACACAATCAATAATCGAATTCAAAATGGTGCATCAATACACAATTGATAAATAATTGAAAGTATATTCATATTTCTAATATATCAATATTTTATATCGAGGTGTAGGGTGGATACTGAAGAATTGCAAAACCAAGCAAGGGGTCCTCTGAATTTTCCATATACGGGACTGGGATTTCGTCCCGGAAGAAGTGAATAACCAAGTCTCGTCGGTTGTAACTATGCGGTCTTGAAATTCTTCGCCTTCACGCCTATACCGGTGGATGAACTCTTCCGAGCAGCGAACCCTGTTTTACCGCTCGTGATCCTAAAGGAGTCGCGGCACCCAGCGCTACCCAAGAGATAGTTACCCGAAAGAAACATTTCACCTACTAATGTAAATATTAGACTATTTAGGTCTTATTTAGATATATAATTGTGTAGAAAAGATCTTTGTTGCTTGTTGCAAAACGCCACTAAACCATGTGTTGTAAATGTATAACACGAAAACCTGACAAACTTAGCATAAATTCTGAACACTACGATGGCAAATTGTTATTTCTGTTGATATATCTCTGTTGAATATAATTAAACTTGACCTACAATTGACAGATGACAATGATTGGAAGTGCATGACGCGAGAATAAGAAACTATTGAATCTAATTCAAACACTATAAACAATGATAAAGGTGATTTAGTTTTTCATTCGTCGTTTATTTGAATGGCTTACACAATCTGATTTTCACGACAACGCGAAACCATGCAAGACAATGCGACACGACAAGCAACATTAATGTCGCGGTGTGTGGAAGGTCGTGTCGCTTTTTCGCGCATCTTGTTGTGTGTCGACCTTCTAGTGAATATGCCTTCTAAAAGATCTGAGGTTGCATGACAGCAGCTGTTGGGAGGCTGTGTATATAAACTATGAATACTTATAACAGTTATTGGTAGAATGGATTTATCTGTAAGATGTTGGAATGGAAACATATGCAGCGGCTATTCTCATAAGCTGCCTGTGGTAAGATGGTATATAGAGATGGCAACTGAACCATAAACAGTTTTGTTTAACTGGTCAATCGAATCCCTTTCCGTCTGTCTTTTAGCGTATGCCAATTATATTCGTTTGGCATACAGGTGTTTTTAAAGTTTTTATTGTTGTTTCTGCGGTTAAGTGTCTTACCGACAAAATGTAGGCCACATAGCGACTTTTCCAGATTTTGGTGGGGGAAAGAACCTAAGGTGCCCCTCTGAGCATTATATGGACGGGTACCTGATTAGAACCGCCGATCTTCTGTAAGCCAGCTGGATGGCTCTATCGCATGAAGAAATATACATTCCAAGCGGGGTTTTGTGACCATATGTCGGGTAATTTTTTCTAGGAGAAAACAAAGGGATTTCTCAGCATTTATTGTTGCATATACAGTAAATATGTTTGTTCCATTAAAGGTTGTTTGATAGATCTAGGCCTAAATACTGCGCGGCTTAGCTCAGTAGGTAAGAGCGTTGGTCTACGGATCGCGGGGTCGCGAGTTCGATCCTCGGGCGGGGCGTATGTTCTCCGTGACTATTTGATAAACGACATTGTGTCTGAAATCATTAGTCCTCCACCTCTGATAATTCATGTGGGGAAGTTGGCAGTTACTTGCGGAGAACAGGTTTGTACTGGTACAGAACCCAGGAACACTGGTTAGGTTAACTGCCCGCCGTTACATGACTGAAATACTGTTGAAAAACGGCGTTAAACCCAAAACAAACAAACAAACAAACATATACTGCGCGATGCCCACTGTTTCTTAACGATTTGCTCATGTAGGGAAACTTCTTAGTTCTAGTGATATTGAATATTTAGAACTTGAAATTTACTGGGGCTGAATCCGCTCTCCCAAGTATTTCCCATTTGACTAATGTTTCTGGGTAATTGTGACGAGTAGTACAGTACAGTACAGTACAGCACGTTAGTTGCTTTAGCAGTGTCTTTTGCATACAAAAGAACCTGAGACTGCACTGTATCAGGAAGGTTATTTATATATGAAAGAAAATGAAAACGTCCAAAAGCACCCCTGAAGAAATTGGGACCTCTAAGATAAGATGACGTGCGCTTGAAATAAGATGTTGTGACCACGAAATAAAATGTAAGAAGATAAGATGTCATGTACTCGAGATAAGATGTCATACGCACGAGATAAGATGTTGAGCGCACGAGATAAGATGTCGTGCACAAGAGATAAGAAGTCGTGCGCACAAGATAAGATGTCGTGCGCTCGAGATTACATATAAAATGTCGCAAGATAAGATTTCTTATGCTCGAGATAAGTTGTCGAGCGCACGAGCTAACATGTCGTGTGCTCGAGATAAGATGTCGTGTGTTCGAGATAACATGTCGTGCGCACAAGATAACATGTTATGCGCACGAGATAACATGTCTTGCGCTGGAGAAAACATGTCCTGCGCACTATATAAAATGTCGTGCTCATGAAATATAATGTCGTGCGCATGAAATATAATGTCGTGCACAAGATATAAGATGTCGTGTGCTCGAGATAACACTCGAGACACACTTCTTCTTGACTGACAAACAGACGGAGTGGGGGAGACGGGATAGACAGACGGACGACATGAAAAGAAATAATTTGACATAATTTGATAATAATCCTTTTAACCAAATCAACATATCGGAGACAATATATGAAGTTAAAACACACATATTATATTTATACTGTCTCGTAATAGTGGAGCATGATTCCCATTACTTGGTCCGAGAGCTCACGGACTTTTATTGCAACAATTGAGGCCAAAAGAAGTTTACACATTTTTGGAAACAATATTTCATATCCTCCATGAAAACCCGTTTCTTAAGTGTCAAAGCCGTGCCTATCTATATTTTGTTCACTTATGTTTGAGATAGGGGAGGTAAAACTCACTTGTTAAAATTTAGGGGGTAGGGTAAAGTTTACGTCTACCAGTGTTTTCACTGTTTTATTACAGTAACTATCTTATTCTCAATAAATGTATATATGTCAATCAATGTCAGCAAAAAGAAATTCATCAAAAAGGAATGAAGGGTAAACTTGATATTTAAGGTCAAAGGTTAAATTTATGTACAAGTCACAAAAATTGACAAATTTGAAATTTATTTTTATTCTTAAAAATTAATTTGTCATCATAAGTCACTCAGTTTTACTTATGTAATGTGTATATATCAGCCAAAGTCAGAAATACAAATCTTATTGCAAAACGTCAAGGTCAACCATGATAATTGAAGGTCAAAGTTCATTTTCATGCAAAAATGTGAAAAATGTTACCTTTAGTTTTTTTAATCTGTTTAATATGTATTCACATTATTAGTCACTGAATTTAATTTGTTTTAATGTCTGTATGTCAGGCAAAGTCAACAGTGGAGATGTAACCACAAAACTGCCCAGGGTAAAGCTTATATCAAAGGTCAAAGGTCAAATTTGTGTGAAAAATTGCATGAATAGCTTCCTGTTTGAAATATATGCTATTTCTAATCATTATAAGTAATTGCTCGTGATTAATTTTAATGTATATATGTCCCACAATGTCAATAATAAAGATATCGTCTGAAATCAGACAAGTTCAAATGTGATATTAAGAGTCAAAGGTCATTTTCAAGTAAAAGAATGAAAAAAATGGCTCTTTAACTTTTCTTCTTGCTGATAATATTTCGTCGATATTTGTCAACGATATCAGTTCTTTTTAATGTATAAATGTTAGGCGATGTCTAGTATGCACATATAATTTTAAAGCATTCAAGGTCAACCATAATATCAAAGGTCAAAGGTCAAAAAAATGAGTAAAATATTGTAATAATATCACCTGTTTGTAATAATTTTTATTGTTGAAAAGTATTTGATTGTCATTTTAGTAACTGATCGTTGTTCATTTTACCCTATTTATGTCAGACGATGTCGTGGAAGAGAAAATATGTCAAGTTCAAACCTGGTATTGGGGTCAGGGGTCACTTTTGTATCAAAAATCACAAAATTTACCATACTTACTCATTTCTTTGATCAAAAATAGCTTGTTGTTATAATTCAATGTTAACAATTTACTTTAATGTATTCATGTCAAGCAAGGTCGGCAATGCAGGTCTTATTCTTATAAATCAAAGGCAAACCTATTATCAAAGGTCAAAGGTCAAATTTGTGTAAGAATTCGAAAAATAAATAGAATTTTGAAATGATTTTTCTTTATTGTGTAGGTTATTTTGGTCACTACTAGTAAAACTGATCAGTATTTATTTTAAAGTCTATACAACTGACAATATTACTGTTGAAATAATAATGAAAAATAAGTCAAGGTCAAACCTGACATTAAAGGTCATAGGTCATTTTCATGTATAAATTCAAAATACAGCATTTTTAATTTCTTCTTTGTTACAAATTATCTTGTCATTTTAATCACTAAAAACACTTTTGTCATGTTTATTTGTAAATCAATGTCAGCAATGCAGATCTAATTTCAGAAACAGTGATTGGTAAAGCTTATATCAAAGGTAAAAGGTGAAATTTGCGCGAAAGATCGCAAAAAAGCATTTTTTCAATAATTTTCATTGTTTAAAGGTATTTTGTCATTATTAATATCTTATGGTTATTCATTGAAGTTTCATACATGTATATATATGGGTCAATGTCAATAATGAAGATATCATAAGACATGAGTCTAGATCAGCCCTGATGTTAAAGTTTAAAATTCATTTTCGGGTAATAAATTCAAAAGATAGCACTGTAATTTTATTTTTTTGTTCAAACATAACTTGTTATAACTTGATGTTAATTCATTTTAATGTTAGCCTTTACTTACTTACTTACTTACTTACTTACTGCCTTCCATCTTCTTATGGCCGTTTTATATCTTATGATTAGATGCGGCAATGAACCGTTCCGTATTCTGCAGGCCGCTGGCATCTCTCCACGGCTTGGTCTCAAATGGGATGTCTGTTGGCCAAACTTTCTGGCGTGTTTCTTCCAGATAGGAACAGTTCTGCAGAATGTGAAACGGTGTTTGTTCCTCTGATCCGCACTGACATTTAGCTTTCTCTGCAACTCCCAGCTTCTTCATATGTTTTCTCAGGCCACAGTCTACAGTGCGCAGACGGAAGACAGTTAATTGACTGTTTAGTTTGTGTAGACAGTCCTGATTTGGCAGGTAACCTCCATTTATGTTCTTCCAGTCTGACGCAAAGCTGTTCTTCCACAGAGTCTGAGCTTCGAGGTTGGGGTTGTATTTGCATGGTTGCTGTCTTTGCAAGTTTGTGCGCAGCTTCATTTGCAGCTGTGCCCACATGTGCAGGAATCCATCGAAATGCTACATTGTTGCTCTCAGGCAGGAGATTGATGTTTTTCAACAGCTGTCTGATTAAGTTGTCTGATGGACCTGTTGAGAGAGCCTGAAGAGCAGACTTGGGGTCTGTTAGGAATATATTGTACCTTTTCTCCTCGCTCATACAGTTCGAGTGTCGCCGATGTGAGGGCTTGCATCTAGATCTGTTGTTGGAACATCTCTTGCAGACTGGATGAGAGAGTATGAAGGAGGAGCTGTCTGAAAATTTGATGTAGGCACCACTCCCAGCTTTCTGAACTGCTTTCCCACTGATCCATCGGTATATGCTTGGATCCAAGAGTGTGCTGGATAGTGGTTATTGATCATTTCTAGCGTTAGAGATTGTTGGTAAGCCTGATGTTGCTTTCCCTTTTCTTCTACTCCTGGCACCTCCAATCTGATCTTGGGAGCACATTGTCTGGGAACCCATTCATTGGGCTCGAGTGGCTCTGCATCTGTGTCCAGTGCTGCTGCTTTCCCTTTTTGCCTTTCTTTGACGATGTGGTTAATACTCTTAATGTCTTTTCAGTCTGTTCTTGGTTCTGCTCTCGAGTTTTGAGTGGAGTGGGTGGGATGGTAGTCTATTTGCCTTCTCTGCATGCACAAAAGCTTTGTACTCTCGTCTTGCATTTATGCTACTTTTTGCATCCCCTCCCCCTTTACTTTTAGTAAGTTTTCGTGGCTCCCCTTTGTTATGGCATCCGAATCCCAAGACGGTGCTTGATCGTTTTTCCCAAGTTTATGGGTGCGTTTGTATGCTTGTGAATCTATATTGGTGCCCTACTGTTTTCTTATATGTTGCGTGTTCGTTTTTCTACGTTATTTAGTTGATCGTAGTTTTGTGTTTATCTTTGGTACATGAGTGTCTAAGACAATGGCATTCCCTTGTATAATCGTCCTTGTTCAACTTTCCCCTTCGGACGCGCCCCCCCCCCCCCCCCCCCCCATTTCGCCCCTTGCCGTTCTCTTCCCCTCCATCAATATTTAGCATAATTTAATATGTACTTGTTGGATGTTTGAAGCAACCCGTCTGAAATATTTTTCCATTACAACTTCATTTTGTTGTGGGCCTACTATGTAAATTCGTGGCTCTTGGGCTGTGTTTTTTGGTGTTCTGTGCTTCCGAGAAATCTACCCTTACCTATTATCTTTTGTCTCTTATGGCTCAGGGTTGGCTGTCTTTTCCATTTATTTTATTGCAGTTGTTTTCATTGCCCCGGGATTATCCTCAGACCTGAAATTTAACCTTGTCCAGTTTATCTTTACTGGTTTTGGAAGCAGGTACCAATGAGGTTGATGCGTACTCTGCTATGGGCCGTACATTGCCGTGTAGACTTGCAGAGGATCTTTGCATTTACTCCCCAACTTGTTCCAGCCAGTTTTTTTCATCATGGCAAGTTTTTTAAGGCCCTCTCCTTTGACCTTTAATGTCAGATTTGACCTTGACTAATTTTTCATTATTATTTCAAGAATGATATCATCTGTTATATATACTTTAAAATGAATATTAATAATTAGTTATAGTTTTGAAATACCCTAAAAAAATAATGAAAAATCATTGCAAAAATACTGTTTTTTGGCTAATTTTCACGCAAATTTGACCTTTGACCTTTGATAATAGGTTTGGCTTTGCCTTATTTGGAGACTTACGACCTACATTCCTGACCTTGCTTGACATGTATACATTAAAATAAATTGCTAACAGAAAATTCTAACAAGCGCTATTATTTTTGAACAAAGTAATGGGTAATTATGCTACAATTTGATCTTTTACACAAAAATGACCCCTGACCTTTAATACCAGGTTCGACCTTGACTTATTTCCTCTTCCATGACATCGTCTGACATATATACAGTAAAATGAACAACGATCAGTTAGTAAAATGACAAAACAAATACTTATAAACAATAAAAATTATTTCAAACAGGTGATATTATTGCAACATTTTACTCACTTTTTTGATCTTTGACCTTTGAAATTATGGTTCCCCTTGAATGTTTTGAAATAATATGTGCATACCAGACATCGCCTATTTTTTATATATCAAAATGAACTGATATTGTTGATTAATATCGACAAAATATCATTAACAAAAAGAAAAGCTAAAGAGCTATTTTCTCATTCTTTTACTTGAAAATGACCTTTGACCCTTAATATCACATTTGAACTTGTCTAATTTTAGATGATATCTTTATTATTGACATTGTGGGGCATATATACATTAAAATAAATCACGAGCAATTACAAATAATGATCAGAAATAACTGTTATATTTCAAACAGGAAACTATTCATGCAATTTTTCACACAAATTTGACCTTTGACCTTTGATATAAGCTTTACCCTTGGCAGTTTTGGGGTTACCTTTGCACTGCTGACTTTGCCTGACATACAGACATTAAAACGAATTAACTTCAATGACTAACAATGTGAATACATATTAAAAACGTCAGAAAAAGTACATGTAACATTCTTCATATTTTTGCATGAAAATGAACTTTGACCTTCAATTATCATGGTTAATCTTGACGTTTTGCAATAAGATTTGCATTTCTGACTTTGACTGATATATACACATTGCATATATAAAGCTGAGTGACTTATGATAACAAACTAATTTTTAAGAATAAAAATAAATTTCAAATATGTCAATTTTTGTGATTTGTACATAAATTTGACCTTTGACCTTAAATATCAAGTTTGCCCTTCATTCCTTTTTGATGAATTTCTTTTTGCTGACATTGGTTGGCATATATATATTTACTGACAATCATATAGCTACTGTAAAAAAACAGTGAAAAAACTGGTAGACGTAAACTGTACCCTACCCCCTGAATTTTTACAAGTGAGTTTTACCTCCCCTATCACAAACATAAGTGAACAAAATATAGATAGGCACGGCTTTGACACTTAAGAAATGGGTTTTCATGGAGGATATGAAATATTGTTTCCAAAAATGTATAAACTTCTTTTGGCCTCAATTGTTGCAATAAAAGTCCGTGAGCTCTCGGACCAACTGGTTTACACTTCCCTGCCCTTCGGGGTTTCTGCAACTCGCCGTCTTAAGGCGGTGCTTCACTGTATTCATCTGATGTGTCCTCGTTGTATATCTACTTTACCTCGTTTATGTATTTTAGGGACGAACACGTCCAAACACTGGCTGTTGAATTTTACTCTTTGTAATTCCCTTCTCTTCTCTTTACCCCATCCCCATCTTAATATATTTCATACTTTTTGGATAGATATTTAACTACAGATATTAAAATAGTTTATTATTGTGACATGATTGTGTATATCATATACATACAGTAATATACATAAAGAGATAATTACTGCAGCCCAGCGGACGTAGAAGTCACCCAAATTTCAGTTTTCATGGACACGTAAACCTAGAATACTTACAAAAATGTAATCATTGATAGAGAAAAAAAAGTAATTCTGTTAGCAAGTACTTAAAAACGAAAGATATATACATGTGGCAAATAATGAAATGAATTTAGTTAAGTAACCAGTCTTCTACAGCTTATGTATACTACAAATAAATATCAAAATACATGTAAACATATTAGAGAGATAATCAACAAATTCTAAACAATTGCCATTCAAACATTAATTCTGCTTTATGTATACATTTTTGAAGCACATATAATATACCACATAATTATGTTAATATTTTACTATAATTGATGAAATATAACAGATCGACATTTCTCATATAAGTTTTTACAGTGTGCTTTGCTACCTTTCTTGGATGTTCTTAAATACTTGTGGCTGGCTTACTTTGCGACGCCTGGAAATGACTAGATTTGCTATGCTGAATGCTTCTCACAAGTCCTATCTTTCAATTTTGTTTTCTTTTACCTTTTTACTGTTTTATGATTTCGAAGTGACGTGGCGTGTAGTATTAATAAATAAAATAACTACTAAATCACAAAATTGATATTTACTAAGATAGATAAATAGATAGATTGATTGATTGATTTATTTCGGTAAGGAGTGCACATACATGGACAATCAAAAACAACATGTATAGTAAATACAACATAATAACATACTGCATACATGAAATTATAAATAGCCATGACAAGCACACCGTCACCAAGGATTACACAAAAAAAAAGAGAAAACTCTTATTTCCATTGTGGTCCTTTGTGTTGGTGGCATGACACCAAAATTACTTCTAATTTTCATAACATGCATACCGTCTTACACATTCATTTCACATTAATTATATTGCTGTCTTTCTACGATTTCAACGATTACCAACTTAAATCGAATAAGGTATGCTTTGCTTATCCCATAAGATATGGCACACAGATTGTCCCTGTTCAGCTTAAATTCGAATAAATATAAATAGATGCACTGGATAGCTGCCAATATTTTCAACTTACACAGCATTTCTCAAATAAACTATTACGCAAATATACAATTTAGCACAATGCAACATCTCAAAGATTTGTATACGCATATCCTAACTGGTCAACTTGTCTTGCACAACATAATCGTCATAGTAAAATTATCAAACGCATCACGAAGTACAGCGAGTAAATCACCAACACTCAAGATATACATTAATGGCAAAATATATAAATCTAATCACTACTTACAGTTTATTCATGCTGTATTTCACCAAACATTATTCTAAACACTCAACATTATACATCACTCCTAGTTATCAGCCTGAGAACTACATACCGTTCATCCATGCTGTATTTCAACAAAAAATAATTTGGACACAACATATAAATTACATTAAGATAACTTAGTACATTAATGCTGCATTTCATCAAATATTAATCTTAGACCCGAATGACAGACAAGTGCTTGTACAGGAGATTCTTACATGAGATTTGTGAAATTTATTTGAGCAATATATAAACCAACATACATAATAACAATAATAGAA
The DNA here is from genome assembly GCF_021730395.1 of Mercenaria mercenaria. Lineage (NCBI taxonomy): Eukaryota > Metazoa > Mollusca > Bivalvia > Venerida > Veneridae > Mercenaria > Mercenaria mercenaria. The sequence continues at coordinate 27,256 of NW_026462876.1, read as the reverse complement.
AAAGAGATTTTCAGCTTACTCCGACGCGCACAGCGGATGGCGTACTTACACTAGGGGTTTTCTCCAAATATTTAAAACTTCGCAAGAACGAAAACATACTTATGGTATATATGTTTCTTCTACATATATGTGTTAAGTAACTTTTACTTTCACTGTAGAAATTAGTTTATTGTGATACACTTATCTGCTAATACAATACATACGTTTGTAAATATATGGATAGTGAACAGGCTATATTTAACACACGGAATCGCAACTTTCAGATGTCATATTCTATTAATTTTTAGTTCATGACATATTTTAACGATTCGGCTCGATAAATGTCTACATGTAGGATGCCTCTAGACTCAGCTAAATACTCTGTCGCATTTTACTTGATTTTAGCAGGTTCTTCAAATATTCCTATCACCATAATTTTACGAAAACATCCTGAATTAGTTATGTATCAGCATGTTTGAAAATAAAAGAAGGAAATAGCCACTTAGTATTGTTATAATCTGATATCAGAATTGCGTTTTCAATTCATGACTATTTTCAAGTGATTATTAAGTATGGATTATCAGTCTCAACGTAACTTTAATCTTTAAGTACAATTAAAGCTATTTGTAAAAACATTCTTCGAATAGTCGAGCTAAAAATGTTTTAGGCCACTACATGCATAGAATTGCCAACGAAATGATATTTTTTACCTAGCCAAATGCAATGAACCATTTAAAATAAACATTTATATGTGGTCCTTTGATACAACCAGCTTAGTAGTCGACGCTTGATTTTTATCATTAAGCCTTTTTAGTTGAGAATCTGCTCGAACACATGCACATATGGTATGTGTACATACTAGGCTTCAAGAAACTTGGACAAAGATTTAAACTCAAGGTCTATATTGGTTTAAAAAGTTGTAGCCATTATATATGTCATGATAAGTATCACTATATACATTCTTTGATACCAGATATTCAAATAAGTAATAACTTGTAACATATGTTGTTGTGATTCCCTATCGCCTGATCTGAAATAGGTGAGTGAACCTTTTGAGGCGCAGAGGAAGAGTGACTGTCTCCTCACCAGGTGGTCACTGGTTCAAATCCTGGATTATAGGGTATGTTGGTCGTTGAATCAACAGACGTTTTCACTGCTAGCGAATACTGGCTAGAACCTCAAGAAATTGACAGCAAGCATATATATAAATTGCAGCACTTCAAATAAAAAAAACAAGTTTGCGATACAGATACTCTTACTTCTTGTTCATAAATACGGTAATCGAAAAATTTGAATACTATTAAATACATCAAAAAGCGATATAAAACGTTTTATAAAACAAAATGCGCCCGCGCTGTTAAAATGCTTGTAAAACAAAATATATCGGTAATTATATATACAATAAAACGGATATTATAAAACTTATAACTGTCTTTTCTCAGATATTCTAAATGGAAACAGTATTACGACAATAGTACTGGACACTAAATATGCAACTGTTCAGTTATGCATAACTAACTTATATACAGTTTGAGAAAACCCCTATTGTAAGTCCGCAGTACATGTCGAAGTAAGTTGAAAATCTCTAATAGTATATGTCCAATGATGTAGACAAATGACTCAGCTTCCCTCTATCATTATAGCAGTGTAGTACATAGTTTAATATCAGTTTATGTTTGACTAGATGCGCTCTTTGGATGGAAGATCAAATACTGCAAACAGTCTCCTTAAGAAATGGTTTAAAAGATGTGAACACGCCGCGAACATGCCGCGAACATGTCGCGAACATACCTATCTGCAGGAAGTATTCACAGGATATTCGCTGTTACCCGCGTGATTTGACTCTAATTCAGTGAATATTAGCAGAAAGATCAATGATCGCGGTTTATTCGACAGAAGAACTTACGAGGCGCGTTCAATATGTAATGTTACTCCGTATGTAGTTCCGTAACCGCTTGTTATTTTTAGATGCGGTTTTCGGCACATTATAGAGCAATTTATTGGCAACACAATGTTATATAAATTGTAAAAAATAACAGATTCAAAATAAAAATATAATCATCTGAGTGAGGTGTACTCGGGTATACTAGACAATTTTATGTCCAAAATATTGAGATTGTAATAAGCAATTCCTTGCTTCTACTATTCAGCAACTAGATCTATAGTTCAATTTTCAGTTTAAACAGATAAAACAAATCATGATCTGCACAAAAACATATGAAAACTAAAATAAAAAAGTTTATAACAGTTTTAAATTGAGTGTGTATACATTTACTCAAAAAATGAAAAGGTGAGTACAATAAGCCTCTGCAATTTCGTTAGGCGCGGTAATCATCGTTTAAAAAAAATATTGTATTTTAAGTCGATACTAGTATCTTAATTCTCAATTGCGAAACTAGTTCTTACAACTTCGATTAACACCCATTCCAGATGGAATCAACCTCGAGTTTAGATTTGTTAGTTGTGTTGTAAAATTAGAAATGCAATAGATAGTTTAAAACAAACGCAAACGCATCACAAACTGCTGTACCTCATAGGAAAATGATAGAGTTTTGTGATTTTACAACTTATTCTATTTTTCTGAGACCCTGGATCCCCAGGACAAACCTTAATTATAATTATGGTCCAATACACCTGAGTACACCTCACTAAAATGATTATATTTTAACTTTGAACACGCCGATTTTTATCATTTATATTGCATTGTTTCAAATAAATTGCTCTATAATGTGCCGAAAACCGCATCTAAAATAACCAGCGGTTACGGAACTACATACGGAGTAACATTACATATTGAACGCAGTATATTGTATTTTTTGGTAAACTGTTTATTAAGAGATTTGATTTCAGCAGATATTAATTGTATGTTAATTAATTATGTCCAACCCACACACACTCACTAGGGGAGACATAACGTTTTTGCCCTTATCGTCTGTCCGTCACACTTCATTTCCGATCAATAACTAGAGAACCATTTCACCTGGAACCTACAAACTACACATAGGGTGACAGGATTTATAAAATAGATGACACCTATTGTTTTGGGGTGTCCCTCCATTAAAGGTCAAGGTCAAGGAGCCTCACCATGGAAAGCAAATCCATTTCCAGTCAATACCTTGAGAACCACTTCACCTAGAACGCTGAAACTTTCTAGGATGCTTGGACATACAGAGTAGAAGAACCCTATTGATTTTAGTGTTAGTCTGTAAAAGGTCAAGATCATAGGGGCCTGAATTTGGAAAACCTTTCCCGATCAATAATTTGAGAATCACTTGGCCCAGAATGTTAAAACTTCTCGGGATGATTTTCCCTGCCTAGTAAGTGACTCCTTACGTCACAGAGGCCAGAATTCGGAAAGTACATGTAATGAATACATGCATTGTGACACTGTTATTCAAATCGCAAAAATAGCTATTAAATGCATGCATACATTATATCTAAAACTCAAAATTTACCTAGTACCATGATATGAAACACTTCAGATATTCACAATTGAATTTGCTATAGCCTCAGTGCTTAAGTTTATTGAAGAAATTTATATTCCTGATTCCTTTTAATGTATTTGTATTTTTACTATTATTAGTGTTCGATGTATTTTCTGGACAATTTCTAGCTAGGTTTTGCTTGGTAGTCATGGTTCTTAGCTTGTTCGCGGCATGTTCACAGCAACGAGCTCGCGAGATGATCGCCAAAAGTTCACATGTACTTGTACGCGGAGTTTGTGGCATATCTAATTTGTGTCTGAAAAGCGTACACCAAACGAACATCCCGCGATCATTGTATCTATTCTAATAAAAGTGTTCGCGGCATGTTAACCCGATGTTCGCGGCACGATCGCAACAAGTGTTCGCGGCAAACTATAATATTTCCGTGTCATTTTACTCACGAACACTGTATTTTTTTCACGTAGCATGACCGTCTACGCTTCTTCTTTAAATCCGTTTGCAAAGTTTTTAGCTCTTAGGAACAAAATACAGCTGAAAGCTAGCACATGTCTTTAGGTAAGTAGACTGAGCTTTGAAATCACAGATGCTATACACTTAATACTTAATAACAATAGCTGATACCACAGTAGGTCGTTTTTGGAGCGTTACCTGAATTCCATCCATACTAATTATATTGCACTTATCCAGTTTCATGACAGACATTTGATTATTAACTGAAATTAATGCTGCAAAGATTTTAGTACTTTTATGTGAATGAATTCAAGAGCCAAAGCACTATGCTTTTATGTTGACACCTTTCTTTCTTACTTTCTTACATGCGTATGTTCTATTGCATGCCTTTCAGAGATGTTCTGTTGTAAGTTCATGGGGATAAATCATCAGTTTCCTGAATAGAGCATCCTTGACGGCCGTCTTTGGCATACGTTACTGAAGGTGGTCTGAAACAATGTATAGATACCTTTCAAAACATTTTATTGATTCAGATCTGCTATTGGTTAAATATACAGATGCATGTTATGTGTAAAAATCGTTAATTCATGCTAGCTCTTGAAGGAGTATGACTTTCCCATTTTAACCAAAAACAACTACCTCTGGAAGGAGCTTTCGATAAAAGTCGTTTTAAATACATTGTATATTAAACTTTTTATGAATAGTCTATCGTAAATTCATACGAGAAATCATTTTATTGTTCATGTTTTGTTGGGTTAACAGTCGGATAGACATAATTTAGGTCATTTTAGACTTTTTTACTTTTGATTGCGTAGGACGACTCCAGGTGCCACTCCGGGCATTATTTCATCACGGGTTGGTATTATACCGTAGTATAAGAACCACTTCATCGCATGAATGATTTTAAGCCCAATGTAAGTGAGGGACAAATAATATGATGTTTACGACTTTAACCAGTCGACCATTCAGACTCAATAGTTTTAGGAATTATCCCACAGATATTTCATATTTATATTTGTTTATAACATATATTGCATTTTTCTGAACTTGTTACTTACAATACCTCCTGTCTTGCACGATCATGGGTGTTATCTGAAAGAATACACATAGTACTTATAAATGGAAACCGAACTATTTTTAAATATGAAAGGAAAAAGAGAAGAGTATACTTGTATTATTTTGAATCAGTAGTTTAACTGGATTTCAGACGATAAGAAAACAAGTGCTGTATTCCAGTCCTCATAATTATATTATGAAAAATAAACAAAAGTCATCATGACATGAAATTTACTTGCATGTAATATATGTATTTCATCTAAATGAGAGGACTAAATGTTGTCACTATTTCTGGCCTTTGGGAACATGTTTCTATATAATGAAAATTCACTTTTAAAGATGCTAGTGATGGGTGTCGCATAATGTATTTTACTTCTCCTAATCAGGCTCAATCAGGCCAAGTCAGCTGTTGTTTTGCATGGGGGTGTTCTCAGTATTCAAATGTTTAATAACTATTGCAAAAACAGGTCGCTCGGGTCGATGATAGGCGGAGAGAACGGTGCTGTATATTTCATTACCTGTTGAAGGGGCTTTCCTGGATGTGCCTGTTTGTATTATGCACTTCCAACTGAACTTTTTGTAGATTTTATCATTTGTTAGGTAGGGCAATTATCCAGTAATACTGTACATTATTACTAGGCTTGGGGTAATATGCGAAATCTATTTAAGATTGTGTTTGTTCTGCTCTGTGTTTTAAATTACACCTAACCTGTTTAGGTCAAATGACAATCGTCTAGCTTTAATAATGGAGGTACATAACACATGCTCCGCAGGAGACTTTTAATCCGGCATGATTTAAGTAGGCCCGCTGACCTTACACTACTACCTACACTGCTTACTCATACACGCCTGGTAAATAACAGAGCTACCTCTTTCAAAGGTATACGGTAAATCACTTTGTCGCAACTTCCGAGCTAGTGTACTTCGCGATAAAAGAACATCAACAAAGGTGAGTGTCATCATATGTCTTGCATTTTTACAAGCATTGTATCGAATATCAAAAATCGGGGAATGGTAGGCGATGTAGATATGAGTTAACTTTACAGAGAACTTAAATTTTGCTAATCTAATTTATTCTTAATTTGTGGTCGTGGTGAGGTTTACGAGCAAGCTGATTTAGCAGTGAATTTGGCCGTTCCGTCACGAAAGTACTTTCATTGTCAAATATTTGCATTGTTACTAATATTTAGAAGCAAACCGAGTATGCGTGAGATAGCTGTAAAGTATACAATGCAATTGGAAATAAAATATGTACCAAAAATGTTTTGGGAGTAAAACTATTCAATTGTATTGTGAGAGACAGCTCTGTCGTGAAGGAGATAGTCATGTCGCCGAGGAGATAGCTCTGTGTTGCACCAACAGTGTTGAATGTAACAGAATTGTACTTATGTCCAGTTACGAGATACAATTTAATCCTCACAGTTTTAGCTCAACTGTTCAAAGAATAGTCTAGCTATTCTACTCACCATGGCGTCGGCGTCGGCGTCACACCTTGGTTAAAATTTTGCATGCAAGTACATATGGCATGGCTATCATTTAAAGACATACAGCTTTTTTAGGTCAATTACCAACCTCACTGGTTCAAGTCCCATAACTCTGACATGTACTTTGAGCAAATTATGCCCCCTTTTGGACTTAGAAAATCCTGGTTAAAGTTTTACATGCAAGTTACTATCTCCGAAACTAATGCAGCTATTGAATTGAAATTTCACATGTGTCTTCGGGCTTATAAAATTAGTTGATAACATCCGGTCCCACAACTCTGAGCTGCATTTAGCCGAAATATGCCCCTTTTTGGACTTAGAAAATTCTGGTTATAGTTCTGCGTGCATTTACATGCAGCTATTACTAAAAGGTATATAGATTTGAAACTTAGTTGTTTTTCATTTCTAGATCAATTACCAACCTCACTGGGTCAGGTCCCATAACTCTAACATGTATATTTGGCAAAGTATGACCCCTTTTGGACTTAGAAAATTCTGGTTAAAGTTTTGCGTGCTAGTTACTATCTGCAGAATAAATGCAGATAATAAATTGAAACTTCACATGTGCCTTTGGGGTTATGAAATTAGTCGATTAAATCAGGTCCCTAACTCTGACATGCATTTTGGTCAAATTATGTCCACTTTTGAACTCTCCAAAACTAATGCAGATACTGGATTGAAACTATATTTTAACATCTAGGATAATATTTTCCTGGTCCTTGGACAATAATTCGAATAGTCGAGCATTGGCTGTCTTACGGACAACTGTTGTTATATTTATACAGCATTTGTATAATACATATTGTTTATATTTTCTTATATCTATTTTGCATTTAGTGCCGTTTTACCCAGTACTTCTGAATTCAGCGCCAGTACTAAATTTTTTCAGCAAGTAACTCAATGTCAAGTTCTCCATATTAATCATTGTGTCAGAGACTGAGGACAAACTGTGAAATAGTCAGGGGGATCAGACTCAAAGCCCATGATCAATAGATCTGCACTTTCACTATTGACCTAAGCGGGCGGCCAATATTTTCTTAGAATCGGCATGTGCTAATTTTTCTATAAAATAAATAAATTCAGTTAGAAAAAAATGTTATACGTGAAATCATCTTGTGAAAAGCAAGGGTTGTCTGTACTTTTTAAGACGCCAGCTTCAGTGGAAGTGGCTCTAAACTTGTTTACACTACGTATTACACTTGTAAAAGCATATCAGAATAATGATACCATAATTACTTTTCGTTGAGGACACGACCAGTTTGTTTGTTCGTAGTCGCTTTGACTTCATCATTGTACCAGCACGTTCAAATGCACTTATGTATCTAAAATCTGAAGTTTTAAATAGTCAAGCTGATTTACCAGCTTAATCAAATTTATAGGATTACTTTACGTAGGAGCTAATCACCATGCATTTAGTTTATTAACAATGTACACATTAAATTAGCAACCTCAAATACAAATACAATAACTGACAAAAAGTGATCGAATTGTAAATTTAAGAACTTCCTGTATAATTGGAATTCTAATATTCGCGGCTATTTTCATTTCTATCTATCTATCTTTAATCTGAACCATCAAACGCGTTTCAGTGTCGAAAGGAACTGGACTCAGATTTTGTGTAAAATTAGCTTTCCTCAGAACTGAAATCTTGTCATATTATGACGTAAGACCATTGACTAGCATCATAAAAATGAGAAATTAAGAAAAAAACATGCCCGATCCGATAATCGCAATACCATATTCATGTACTGTGAAATTATTTAAATTCGCTAGCAAGAAATTGCACGTAAACGGCAAAAGCCAGTATCACGAGGGCTTTAATTCGCGCATTTTCAATTTAAAAAGATTTCATCAAAGCAAACATTTTGATCAAATTTCTTGAACATGTAAAATGTAGCCCCTACTGCATTCAGGAAGGTTTTCTTTGATTTTACTGGTTGACCTATTATACAACTATAATTCAAACTTTACAATTATAGCCTTATGAAAAAATCTTTATCAAAACAATACCTGGCAAATTCATACATGTGTATATCGAAACTTTTCAATATAACATTAAAATTATGAACACAGAATGCAACACAGAGCTATCTCCTTGGCGACATGACTATCTCCTTTGCGACAGAGCTGTCTCTCACAATAAAAAAGTGAATATTTTTACTCCCAAACCATTTTCGGTACATATTTTATTTCCAATTGCATTGTATACTTTACAGCTATCTCATGCCTACTCGGTTTGCTTCTTACTATTAGTAACAATGCAAATATTTGACAATGAAAGTACTTTCATATGACAAAACGGCCAAATTCACTGCTAAATCAGCTTGCCACAAATTAGGGATAAATTAGCAAACTTTAAGTTCTCTGTCAAGTTAAATCATATCTACATCACCTACCATTCCCCGATTTTCGATATTCGATACAGTGCTCGTAAAAATGAAAAAGAAATATGAAGACACTCACGCGTGTTGATGTTCTTTTATCGCAACGTTGCACTAGCTCGGAAGGTGCGACAGAGCAATTTACCGTATAGCTGTGAAAGAGGTAGCTATGTTGTTTATCAGGCGTGTCACATGAATGACAAAATATAAAATAGTTCTTTTACCACCAGATCCTGCTGCTTTTGCTTTTCTCATCTCCACTGTCATGTAACTTGCATAAACTATCGTCACGATATTTGTAATTCCTAAAATAGCAGCAACAATTATTAATGTGGTTTTGCAGACATCTTCTGAGCTTTCCTTGGCATCTGAAATATAAGGTTAACAACTTTAGTTTATACATAATTTATTTTAGGTCGATTGTGAAGGAAGTTCTACAACTTATATTAATCACTCTCGACACCTAATTCCTGATGGAATCCATCGCCACGAGGGTATAAGAGAAGAGGCCAGTTTCCCTTTTAATGCTGAGCGCCAAGCAAGAGAGTCTTTGGTATGACGCGGTCGGGGATCGAACCCAAGACCTCCCACACTCGAAGCGAACGCTCTACCATTAGTCTATCGAGGCGGTTAACTTTAAACTTTAAACAACATTTTGAAAATCAAATCTGATAACACCTTCCACTTTATAAGAGCACAACTCTTAGCTGAAACTTTACAGTTTATTTCTTATCTGTAAAAGACTGAAGCTTCTTGCTTTTTCAGTTGAATTTAATTTAACGTTTTATATGTGCAGTTAGTTTCAGATCTTTATTGGGATGAATGTTCCACATCTTTTCAAGGGGAACCAGTAAAACGTTTTAAGATTCACACAACTTTAACTTGACTTTTCAACATCAAATAGCAACAGACGTGTAACTTTGACATTTGTAGAACCATGTTATAAACCATGTCTGATTTAACAACATATTATAACTCGTGTACCTTCAGTTTTTACTTATTTTATAAAAGTTCGGTAATAATTTGGTTCCGTAAGCACATTAACTGATCAAAGAGCTGTTAGCATAAAACCTTTCACGTATAATGCTTTTCAGCGGAATTAAATTTTAAATGACAAAAAGATCTTTCGTAGTGTAATTTTGCATTTTACTTTATGCTAGAGTCTTTATTTATTTATTTATTTGACAATTTGCTAAATTCAGAATTGCTTATATATCATTATTGTAATCAACGACAGCATTTAGTACAACCGTAATACAAAAATACCAACCCGATTGCGTTTTGTCAGTGTTATCGTCACCTGAAAATGATAGGAGAAAATATCAGACGTATATTTCAGTTTCATCACAAAGAAATATTGCGTCTAGATAACTTGCTGAATGTTACTTGTTATTATAAAGTTGTATTATTAATTGCATTTTGATCGCATAAGTCATAAGTCGGAAAAATCAACTTACCAACAATTGAAAGGCTGGCATTTCTTTTAACAGAGGCAACGCTACCAGTAATGTTACTTTTATAGGTCAGCTCACATCTGTAGTCTCCGGCGTCACTATAGTTAAGTTTCTCTTTATTCATATCTAATGTTAAATAAGTATTAATTGGAGTATCTTTATCAATTACACCACCAACAACAAAGTCCTTGTCATTAACAATGTCTTTATCCAAAACTGGAATTTCCGTTAAACCTGCTTCAATTTCAGCGAGGGTTTCCCATGTGTAGTTAGATCCTGGGTCTGTTTCTCGTCGTATTTGAATGTTGTATATCACAGCTGCATCTATTTCTGTAACATCACATGTCATTCTCAGAGTTCCTGTAGTTCTGAATTTTACTCGCGATGCTGACAGAGTAAAAGATAAGCTTGCAACTGAAAAATAAGTTATAAAAAATGTCAACATTATCACAGTGATACATAAGAAAGGCTTGCCGTTTTTTTTGGTCAGTTATTATTATTACTAGAGTAAATGCAATTCTAAATATGAACAACAAAAGTATTTTACAAAAAAGTTTAAACTGATTTAATTATGTGTTTCTCATTTTAGCTAGTAAAATTAGGCTCAAGAATGAACTTGTCCACAAAGCTGTCACAAAGCGGTCACAAAGTTTTGTCTCCTAAACTTGAAAAACGTAAAATAGTTCAACATTTAAGTTGTTTATATATACGCTGTTACAAAACAAATGTACGTATGAACTGTAACCTGCAAGGCCGCAATATAAAGACAAGAAATGATAATTACCAAACTTCGTTCCAGTAATCAGCCATATGGCGACAAGCATAAAAGCTAAATCCATTCTTTCTATGTTTCACTTTCGGTTCCTGTAAGTATGATTGATTGTATAAGCAAAGTGTTAGTCGCCTGTTAGTTTCAAGCAGTTTTGAAGACTATACAGTCCGTCAGTCCTCCCATCCATTCTTGCCCCGTCTACACATCAATTGATTTCGATATCTAATGAGTTAAGTCAGTATTTACAGGGTCTTACTTTCGGTCAATAACTCTGCCATCCATCAAGGGACTTTACTTGGCCCGCGCGTTTTACTCAACAAGTCGTCCGAAAGACCAAGACCTCTTGCTCAAACGTCAAGGTTACACTCATCTTTGGATATCCACGGATGACTACTAAAGTACAATCTCTCAGGAGCGACCTTCTCTTAAGCAAAACTCTTTCTATAACAACATCACCAAAATTTCCCTAAGCTGAAATATACTATCAAATTTACCTCTCCAGAACAACAACCTCTACATAACAGTCAATATGTTGATCTACTAATGCATCCGTCAATCGTGGGCTAATTAGTCACATTTATGTCGTTTTATAGAATATAAGTACTTAATAAGCTCAAAGACTACTATTTATTTATACTATTAAGTTAGATTTATATGTTACATTTGAGCAATCGTTCACGAATATGACTGGGAAGCAGCTGGAAAAAAGTCTGTTGATTTACAATGGTTAGATACTAAGTTAAAACAAACAAGTTTAAACGAAATAGAACAATGCAGGTTGGTGGAAAAAGGATAATACACGGAGAGACTAAGCTCTATACAGTGACCACGGTCATCCTGTCAGGTTACATTATAGTAGTTCAGTCCCTTCTTTATTTCATATAAACACTTAAATCTTGAGACCTCATTTTCAGTACTTTAGATAAAAAACATGTATAGCCATAAAGTAAAATATGTCTTCTTTCCAAAAGTAAAAAAAAAATATGTTATATTAGATATAAGACAAATAATCTGTTTTGAAAAACAACACCCTCTGAAAATGTTGCCAAGCAGTCTGATGTTAAGCAATTACTCGTATGTAGAAATGATATTTTGTCAATGAATAATAGTAACAACACTTGGACATTTACAATGAAAGTAGCTAACTTTCTCGATATAATAAGCATCAAATCTAAGCAAAAAACATTTAACAAGAGGGCCAAGATGGCCCTAGGTCGCTCACCTGAGAAACACACCATAATACACCATAACAGTGTAAACATAGACCTAGTGATTGCATGGAAAAAAATATTCTGACCAAGTATCATTAAAATTGGAGCAAACACAAGTATTTTTTTATTTGACCTAGTGACCTAGTTTTTGACCCCAGTTGACCCATATTCGAACTTGACCTAGATTTTATCAAGGCAATCATTCTGACTCAAATTTCATGAAGATCAATTGAAAAATACAGCCTCTATCACATACACAAGATTTTCCTTTGATTTGACATAGTGACCTAGTTTTTGACCCCAGTTGACCCATATTCAAATTTGACCTAGATTTCATCAAGGCAATCATTCTGACCAAATTTCATGAAGATCAATTGAAAAATACAGCCTCTATTGTATACACAAGGTTTTTCTTTGATTTGACTTAGTGACATAGTTTTTGACCACAGATGACCAATAACCAAACTCAACCTAGATTTTATCAAGGCAATCATTCTGACCAAATTTCATAAAGATCAATTGAAAAATACAGCCTCTATCGCATACACAAGGTTTTTCTTTGATTTGACCTAGTGACCTAATTTTTGACCCAAGATGATCCATATTCAAACTTGACCAAGATTTTATCAAGGCAATCATTCTGACTGAATTTCATGAAGATCAATTGAAAAATATAGCCTCTATCGCATACACAAGGTTTTTTCTTTGATTTGACCTAATGACCTACTTTTTGATCCCAGATGATCCATATTCAAAGTTGACCTAAATTACATCAAGGCAATCATTCTGACCAAAATTCATGAAGATTAATTGAAAAATACAGCCTCTATCGCATACACAAGGTTTTTCTTTAATTTGACCTAGTGACCTAGTTTTTAATCCTAGATGAACCATTTTCAAACTCGGCCTAGATTTCATCAAGGTAATCATTCTGACCAAAATTCATGAAGATTAATTGAAAAATACAGCCTCTATCGCATACACAAGGTTTTTCTTTGATTTGACCTAGTGACCTAGTTTTTGATCCCAGATGACCCATTTTCAAACTCGGCCTAGATTTTATCAAGGTAATCATTCTGACTAAATTTCATGAAGATTAATTGAAAAATACAGCCTCTATCGCATACACAAGGTTTTTCTTTGACTTGACCTAGTGACCTAGTTTTTGACCCCAGATAACCCATTTTCAAACTCGGCCTAGATTTCATCAAGGTAATCATTCTGACCAAATTTCATGAAGATCAGTTGAAAAATACAGCCTCTACCGCATACACAAGCTAAATGTTGACGGACAGACGACAGACAGACGACAGACAGACAGAAGCCGGACATCGAGTGATCAGAAAAACTCACCTGAGCATTGCTCAGGTGAGCTAAAAATGCCACATCCTTACATGTAGCCTGACTCCCTGTCTGCATGGTTATTTTTATATAAATACTTGAGAAAAGTTTAAGCCTTTAAAATAGCACAATTTTATGTGATGGCTGAATCTTGGGTCAAGAGCAATAAAAACTGTCAAATTGAATGTAGAAAAACCTTCTGGAGTTACTTCCCTCTAAAGGAAGAAAACTGATATATGTAAATAAGAACAAACATAGGGATGGGAGCCAGTCTACATTATATGCCTTATATAACCATATTTCATCAACATACATTTTGGACTACTTCACAATGTAACACTGAGTAGTCACTTCCTATTTGGTGTAAACAGACCTGTCAGAGAAGACATTTAGGCTGGAACTATACTGAATAAATGTGGGAAGAGCATTCCAGTATCTGGAGGTTCTGGGGAAGAAAGGATCAGGTTGCATGTTGGCATATGTGTATGTGGTCGCCAGACAAATTTACACTGGATCTTATACAAACAAAATAGTTTGGAATTCTACAGTGTTCTAGATTTCTGCTGGAATAATTATGGAAGGTTATTGAATGTACAGTAAAACTCATTGATCCAAATCTGTTTTTGAGGCACGTACAAACTACACCCGGATCTAAATCTTTGCATCCTGTCTTCATGGATGGGCCGTTCCTATTTTGATTTACTTTCGACACCTCAAGTTAGGTTTTAGACCCGACCATCTCTTAGCAGCTAGCAATACGATTCAAACATATTTTTTACACAATTACTTCTGGAAATTCTTATTTCTGTTATCATCATAAATAACAACTTTACCTCACTTTGAACAATTATCTTGAAACTGACATAAAATGAAGATAAAGTTAGGGATAATGTATTTAACTATCACGTTTGTTAAGCACATAGTTAGTCTGCTGTAACCTGGAATTTGGGTTATATAACTCAATTATATTACACATAAACATTCTCTATTTCTTTCTACTAAATTCTAAAAACAATAATCCACAATTAAATTAAAACAAAAGCACGCGCACCTTTATTTCTTCAGTTATACATGTAGTGCCGTGCAAAGCCTGAGCCCTAATATCAGAAGGGGAAACATATGTAGGGCGGGGTTTGGCAGGAAGGCGTTTGGCATGGCGACTGTTGGCGAGAAGACGTTCGGTGGGGCTACGTTGGCCGGACAACATCGGCGGGGCCACGTATGGCGGGACGACATTCGGCGCAGCGATGTTCGGCGGGGTGACGTTCGATGGGCGGCATTTGTCACTATAAAAGCACACCTCAGATATATCATTGGCAGGGAGATGTTCGACGTTCTGTGGGTGAGCTTTTTCGGGTCGCCAACGCGATGTTCGGCGGGGGTGAGGTCGCCGTAACAACGTTTGTCGCTGCGACAGAACGAAATAACGAAATGAAATAAATCAGCCACCATAGAAACATGTTCATGTGTACTTTACATACACACTGGCCACTCAGTACGCAAAACTCACTCTCTGCGAGTACAGATAGTATCATACCAGGCACTCGAAATTTCGGAAATGCTCTCAAGCGTTTCTGTAAAAGATATATAAATGTATATGCCGGACTAATATCGATGCATTTATACCCTCAAGTGTATAAAGAAATCTCGTCGGGAATCGAACCCTGACCGCCGAGACAATAAAGATATTTACCAATAGCGCTATAGCGGAATTAGTGAAATATGACTACAAAATAAAGATATTCATAATCGAGACAGTTTACCTGGAGTAAAGCGTAACAAACTCTTTTCAATTTTCATCGTAAAAAGTAGTAAAAACAGCAAATTCTCATGTGTTTCCGTAACATATAGTTGTCAGTAATTAGGTTTTAAAGCCTTCTTTAGATATTTAGCATTTATTTCCAGATATCATCTAAACAATATTTTCTTTTGTTATCGAACGATCTTGAGGCCAGTCCCTATATAATTCATTTTAGTTGATTACCAATTAACAATATCTAAAATATGTGCTGTGCATAATATTATATATCTATATACATTATTATATGATGTGTTTGTTATGATACATTGTATCTTCATGTATGGGGAAAGCTACAGGCTATAAATAGAAGTATGCTATACATGCTTCTAATGAGTAATATCATTTACAATTACAACGATTTCTATTTCTGTTCATTATGAAGATATGCGTAGCTTAACTTGGCTTGAATTTTGTTCATTTTTATGCTTGCATTTTGCACTCTGTTCACTTTGAAATGTATAACTTGTTTTCAATTGTATGTATTACATGGTTCTCATTTTATAGTGGAATAAAAGAATACCTACCTAGCTACCTAATACACACCTCGGTAGCCTAGTGATAGGTCGTAGGTTCGATCGTGAAAGACATGAAAACAAATTGTACTAAAAACTTCTTCGCTTAAAAAATTTACTATGCAGTCAGGGAACCAGGCTAGTTACAGGTCTATACATACGGCGTGCTTTTATAGTGGCAAAAAGCTTTATCTAATGGATTCCTCCCTATTTCAGGGGGCTTTCTCTCGCTCTGTCCATCTATCAACTGATATATCATATTTGTTCGGTACTGACAGTATCAAGCCAAATTTGTTTATTGTATGGATGCCCCAGTCGGCTGGATTTCGATGGAGTTATTACATTTAAAATGTTCATTTATTTCTCGTCTAGATTATATAGTTTTATTCATATCAGATTTGCATAGTATAATTTATAATACATTTTCTTCAATTTTAAATGCAGAGTATTTATGAAATCTCAATTTCTCGATTGAGGAGGTAAGTTTCAAATTCGGAAAGCTTTTGATGTAAAAAGTTGAATATATTTTTATTAGGACATTTAAACTAATTTTTAACGGTAGAAATTTGGAAAAATCTTCCAGGTTCAAAAAAGTGTAGTGGTACTACATATCTTCTTATGACCCGGGTTTGTAGGACCACAAAATGTAAAAATAGTGACAAATGCCGCCGAAACGTTATGGACCAACCTTCGACTTCTAAGTTTGATCTTGACCTTGAAGCTAGGGGTTTAGGTCTTGCACGTGACACGTCATCTTAATATGGGGATAGTTCTAAATTCCCTCCCTTTCTCGATGGCAGAGATATGAACCGGATACGAAACAGAGCCTGTTAACATTTGTTTTCTAAGTGTGACCTTGATCTTTGAGCTAGGGGTCTGGGTCTTGCACATGACACGTCGTCTCATTATGGTGAACATTTATGCCAAGTTGTTCAAAATCCCTTTATGGATGGCAGAATTATAGCCCGGGCAAGAATTTATAATGACGCACGCACGCACACATGCCCACACACACACGGACGGACAGCGCGATTTTAATATGCCCACCTTCGGCCTAGTGACCTCAAAAACAATATTGGTCTTCTACCTAACAAGTTTGAGGAACCTATGGCCAAAGGTTCCCCAGTTATTGGTCGGAAGCCGTTTTACTGTTCAAGGTCACTGTGGCATTGATCTGTGACCTACTAATGACTCCAAAGTAGGGATCATTTACACTATGAGACCATTATTATATTAAGTCTGAATTTGAAACTATGTTAAAATAACTAAAGTAGTCCAGGACCTTTATGGCCGAGTTATGCATGTGTTCTATCAACGCTAATTGATTCCCGTAACATCTAAACCATTCTTGATATTTTCGTTATTTTCCAAGCTATTTCAATCCCCGATTTATTTTCTTTAATATAGTCACTTCAATGGAAAAGTACATTTTTCTGATGACATAAAAACAAGTACCCCACTTGGACATCCTTTTTCGCTATATTATTCACTTATTTGTCGCGAAAAAACACGAGTTGTCACTGTAAAATGCCATACGCCCTTAAGCTTTAAATCATTGCTCAGAATGGGCCTTAACCCATGAAAAAATTAAGGTAGAGTACTGTAACATGCATACATTACAGAGTATCCTTATAATAATAAAAACTTTGATAGTTCAGGAGATAAGTTTATCTAGACATACAATATAACGTAAGAAAACAACAGAGAAGATGAAGATCCAATATGAGGCTTGAACTTGCATACATTCTAAGTTTTTATACTTAAATTAAAAAGTTAAAACGAAAGCTTAACATTTGTTGTACAGATTTCATAAAAACCCGGGGCATAGCTGGGCCGATTTGAATTGTACAAACGAGCAAGGTTTTAAAAGAGCTGTTGCACCTTTGTGTAAAAGTATGACCCTCCACCCCTTCCCCCAACCCAACCCCGTAGCCCTGTTTATTCCTGTCTTCAAAGCTTTTTCATGAATTGACTGTTGTCTGTTTTTTCTGGTACGTGCCGGTTATGAACGTAGAAATGTGGCACGAAATTGTGACATGCGGTGGATTGGAAAAATGTATGTTAATTTTCTGATGAACTGTGCGCACTTCTGTGTTTGTGTAACGGCAGCTAGGCCCCTAAAATCTACAATTCTGCCAAAAAGTGAGTTAAAGTTAAAAGTATATTACTTGTCGTACATACGTACTTTATGGTGGTGAATACATAATTTAACATGCTGGGCACATTCCCCGATCGGGCTATTTTAACGAACTTCATATGTTTTAGTAGCCTTACCAATGTGTTAATGGACCAGTTAATGATTCAAACGCTAGATCTTAGCGTCTACTATTATACAATGATAATTTTGTCAGAAAAAAAACTAATTATGATATGGGTAAAAAAAAGTTCCCCGTGTGGGAATCGAACCCACGGCCCTACGTGAACTTTCGATTTAGCCTCGTTAAGCTACTTTAGAAGTGAGTGCTGGTTTTCTTAAAATTGAGCATGGGATTATAAATTTGATAAAAAGAGGTCCGATGTCAATAAATAAAGCTAATTTGGAAACAATAGAATGAATTATTAATCTGAATAATTATTTTATTTAGCATTCTTTCTTGTTTTTGACGTTTTTTATACTAAAATCGGGAGTTGCGCATTGTTGTGGTGTGTAATTTGATGTTATTTTATACATTTCAGTTCATGTTTTACAACATTTCTAGAATGACGTCGAGTCAATGTAAACATAAGCTGTATTCACGCCTAAGAAAAAGCATGATCCTTGTGGAACTGTTTTCCGAAAAATTATTATTATTATTATTATCATACCAGATTTATATAGCGCCCTTTTCATGATAAACACGTTCAAATGCACTTTACATATAGCAAACGCAGCCACACAGGGCGCGAAATTCATCCTCTACTAGTACAGACACAGAGCGATCTGACCAGAGGGACAGAGTGAGATAAAGCTCCCAGAACAGACAGAGAGAACGTTTTAGATACAGACGTGTCCGGCTAACTTAGCCTAGCTCTTGCGAATAGACAGTCTGGTTCTTAAACTTAAAAAATACCCGGTGTATAGCACCGATACACGCGAAGCCGTCTTTCCTGGGAAGAACCAGTACAGGCCTCTAGTTAGGTGGGAGACACTCAAGAGCATCTCAGAAATTTCCAGTGCCTGGACCGGGATTCGAACCCCGGACCTCTGAATTGACAGTCAAGCGTGTTACCACTAGACCACCGGCCTACCTAAACATCTATTACCACTACCCGCCCTTTCCCCTTCCTTTACCCGTACTCGCCGCTAGGAGCATTGACTTCTATATTCTATGCAAAAGGAACATACAAACTGAAGGACGGACAAGCTCATTACTACATACACGAGTGCACACTACACATATCACTGTGTAGACCACTCCGGCTTTATAGTTTTTGTTTTAGATAATAAAAGACGAAACTATTTCATATAGATGAAATCACAAGGTGACTGCAAAAATTGTGTTTTACATTTGTAGGAAATTGATTATACGTATGTGACCAAAAGTTTGTTTTTACATTTGTGACGCTTTAATATTACATATGTCACCAGCAACGTTTTTACATTTGAAACACCTTGGTTTTACATCTGTAGAAAGTTTTTACATGTACGGTAAAATTATTTTACGTTTGTTACCATTTTTACATATGTGACCATTTTTACATCTGGGGGTCCTACACGGGTTCCCGGTTGAAAAAAAAACAAGTTCAAAAAGGAGATTTTAGTTCCCGGACGGGAAGCTATTTATTATCAAGTTTCCCGTCCGGGAAGAAAGGAAACCCGATTTGATATTCATCCGAACGCAAAATGTCATCTACGGATGTAAATATCAGGGTTTCTGTTCTTTTTTTTTAAATTGTTTTGTCCTTATGTCCGGCAGTTCCTAAAGGTCATGTTCGTTCTATATTTTTAACTCCCATCGTTATTTATAACTTAATACATATTGAGATAACGTACAGATGGCAATTTTTATAACTGGTACTTATCTACAATTGACAGATGACAATGACAGGAAGTGGATGACGCGACAACATGAGAGTATCTAATTTTCTTCCCTTTTGTTAGTAACGTACGGAAGAGCATTAGTGTCAGATGTGTGATTTTTATTAACTTGAAATTTCGAGTTACTAAGTCGAAATATTGAGTTACGTATCTCGAAATTTCGAGTTACTATGTCGAATTTTTGAGTTATTATGTCGAAATTTCGGGTTACGTTTCTCGAAATGTCTAGTTACTAACTACAATAGTTTACGTTGATGCATAGGTCCTGACCAAGATTAGGTACCTGGTGTTTCCATCGGGTAGCCTACAGGGTCATATGATTAAGATGACCGGGCAGCGTTTGCTCATAAAACATATAAGTACTTGAATCATGTTTAAGTCTGGAAGGTTTTCGACCTAGTTACACATATCTTACATGAATGTGCAGTAATGTGTCTGACCAAGATTGGATACCTGGATCACACTGCATTATCAGTTCAAGTGGTTCCAACGTTGTTTGAGCGGTGAATTTTACGCAGAACAGATGGAGAAATATGACAAATTGTATAAATTTCCGGTCTTGTAAGTATGATTTAAATGAATTTCTAGCCGTTATAATATCGAATTGAATAAAAACGATGGCTGCACCTGGAGCGCAAATGTCTCCTCTTCTTAGCACATGTGCCAATTTAGCTGAGATTTGTGCCGTTTATTCAAACACTTCTGTACAGTCCGGCGAGGAAACGAAATTTTTGTCATTTGTCAAATTTGTAAAACAAAACTTGTGTATTTTCATAGAGTTTTTCGGGTTTGTTTCAGAAAACCTAACGCAACGCAGTTTCGAGTGGGTCGCTACACCTACAATGGTCTTACAATCTAATATCAGGGAGAAAAATCATACCAAGGAAAAGGAAATCCCGTTCGTTCATTTATAACACTGGTTTTTCTTTACTGTCTCAAATTAACAAACTTGTGGGCACATGAAAATGTTCCGGATAATGCCATACTCAATGCTAGTTGAACGGAAAATTTGATTTTTAGAAGGAAAAATACTATTAGTATATTCACATGAAATTAAGTGTTCATCAATGGAAAATATGATGTTAACGTGGATCATGGACGGCATTTTATATGAGACGAGGCCCGACAGAATGACACAGTGTTCCAGATAAGCGCTATATACTTATGAAGTGATATTGTAAAAAAATGCCAAAAAAATCCTTCCCCCGCCGGATTGTACAGAAGTGTTTTAATAAACGGCAGAGAGTTCAGCTAAATGGGCACATGTACTGAGAAACGGAGACATTTGTGCTCCAGGTGCACCCATGGTATTCATTCAATTCGTTATATAACGGCTAGAAATTCCTTTAAATCATACTTACAAGACCTGAAATTTATACAATCGGCCATATTTCTGCGTAAAATTCACCGCTCAAACAACGTTGGAACCAACCACTTGATCTGATAAAGCTATGACCAGTGTGTGGATAGATCTAGATCTTGAAGAGAGGTCATAGAAGGTGACCAGGACGTATTCAAACTTAAAATATTTCACTGTTTATACCATGTCAGGAAGGTTTTCGACCTTGTTTGAGCCCCTACAACCTCAACTTACTATACATGTAAATGAAGGTGTATATCCTGGATACAGTTTGAAATATGGAGTAGCTCTAGAGGCTTTGGGGTATGTAATACATTGATGTATGGAAGGATGTGTTCAAGTCGCTACATGTTGGGTACAATACACGGATGTGTAGATAGATGATTCCACTTCGAAGAGTTAAAAGTCGTCCATTACATTTTAGGCCTTTGACAGACGGACAAACGTTTAAATTCTGCGGATAGAAGGGCAAGATACGAAGTTATTAAACTCAAACTTTCGACTTATTAACTCAAAATTTCGAGTTACTAACTCGAACTTTCGACTTAGTATCTCGAAATTTCAAATAAAGTAACTTACTTAGTCGAGATTTCCAATTAGTATCTCGAAATTTCGAGTTAAATATCTCGAAATTCCGAGTTATTAACCCGAAATTTTGAGTTAGTATCTCGAAATTTCGAGTTAATAAATAAAACATACGCACCTGGTACTAATGCGCTTCCCATAAATGTGTCTGCATGTCGTCCGGACAATAAATTGGAAACTTAAAAAGGTGGTAATGAATAATAATTTAGAAATCTCAAATGTATATAGTAAAAACAGATCGGCCTGAAATGTATGAAAAATTAGATAAGAATAAAATGGACATAATTCATGGGAAAATTCTGCACGAGTAATGCATCATGTGGCATATCATGTGGCTAATGAAGTGGAATAATATTTTAAGTTTAAATCAAATTATTCAGTGATAACTGCACATATAATACTTGCTGCGCTCACTAGAATTACTGCCCAACCTGGCCTTGCTGCACTCTAGATTTGCTGTGCAACTTGAACTGGCTGCGCTACTTTGACATGTTGCGAAACTTGGACTTCCTGCGCTTACTAGTCTTACTCCGCTTACTAGACTTGCTGCACAAGCTAGACATGCTGCACAACCTGGACTTGCCCCTTTTACTGGACTTGCTGCACAACCTAGACTTGCTGCGCAACCTGGACTTGCTGCACTAACTGGACTTACTACTACTTTCCAGATTTTATTTACTCCTCTTGCTGGACTTGCAGCTCAACCTTGACTTGCTGCGCTTACTGCACTTGCTCTTCTTACTGGAACTGCTGCCCAACCTGGACTTACTGCACTCTAGATTTACTGTGCAATTTGGACTGGCTGCGCTACTTGGACATGTTGCGCAACTTGGACTTCCTGCGTTTACTGGACTTACTCCGCTTACTAGACTTGCTGCACAAGCTGGACATGCGGCACAACCTGGACTTGCCCCTCTTACTGGACTTACTGCACAACCTAGACTTGCTACGCAACCTGGACTTGCTGCGCTTACTGGACTTGCTCCTCTTACTAGACTTGTTACGCAACCTTGCCTTGCTGCGCTAACTGAACATACTCCTGTTACTGGACTTGCAGCGCAACCTGTATTTGCCGCGCTTATTGCACTTGCTCTTCTTACTGGAATTGCTGTACAACCTGGACTTGCTGCGCTTACTGGACTTGCTGCACAAGATGGACTTGTTTCGCAACCTAGATTTGCTGCGCTTACTAGACTTTTATTACTGGACTTGCTGCGCAACCTAGATTTGCTACTCTTACTAGACTTGCTGCGCAACCTAGATTATCGAACTAGCTGGAATTGACATTACTGGAGGTTTCTTTCTGGACTTACGATTTTTTTTTATTTCTTATCCATTTCAAGTATAAATACAAAACGCACGAACCGGATAGGGAGACCCAATTATGACAGAAATAGGAAACATAAAATGGCAGCAAATTGTGTTTGTTTCGACAAATAAATTGGTTATTTTTGACAGTCATTTGCCAACACATGAATACTTAATCTATAACTGTCTGAACAAAGAAACATTTATGTAAATCCCTTAGCAATTAACATTTTGTTTTATCTTTTCATAACAGATTTATCCGTTAAATTTAATCATAACCGTGTATGTTAAATAACCAGAAATATGTGAAAAGCACAAATCTTAACTTATAAACTAGCACTTATGTAGATTTCGATAAAATAAGCACAATTGTTATATTTCCTCACATGCCATTGTATCATACATCCACTTTACATTTCCTATAAGTATTTGTCACAAGTTCATACAATGAGTTATGGAAGCCGTTGAGGGCCACTTCTGAGTTTTGACTTGTGGGTGTCCTTTACATTTGACTTACGACTTGAGACATGCATCCTATTGCTATTCGTGAGAACTACTCGATGAGTAATGCCCAACAAGCAGTACTTAGAGCGCTATGGACACTGTCCAGTGAGTAGCATTCGCAGCGGTGTTCAGTGAGTAGAACATACAATACCGTGAACACTGTTCAGTGTGTAGTTCTCACAGCAATGAGAACACCACCGAACTGAGTAACGCTCCAAGTATTACGCATTACATTAACACAAATTATCACTCAGAGTGGGAGTTCAAGGAAGAACACGTCAACAACAACAACAAGAAAAAACGTTAGGGAATCTTAAAGTTCAATACATCAAATTTCAAGAAACTGATCATCCAGTACCATTTTCGAGAAAATTTTAATTTCCAGACCTGTAAATTTATTGATCCTGAGCCATAGTCTGGTTACCAGTTCTTATCTATACTATGCAGCCAAGTTGCAACTATAAAAGTTTAAGGTATTAGGCACCTAATAGTGATGTTTAAAAAATGGCATTTGCTGGGTATATTCTTACAGCTGACCGTGCTTCGCACTTTGTTGCAAATTTTTAAAAACTTTTACCGTGCCGTTTTTTTTTATAACTTTTGTGTAATTTATGGTATTTCCTCAAGCTCAAGTAGGGACACATTTCAAAGTGGCAGCCTTTATCCAAAACGTTTGCAGAGAATTCATTATACTATAATTTTTTATGAAAGAAACATTAAACTATTGGTAAACAATTATAAAACTTAAAATAAAACAGTCAAAGTCATTTTTTGGGGGGTACCTCAAGTAAAGGGATTTAAGGAGACAGAATTCTAACTCCAACATAGAAAAATTAAGGTTGAATCCTGCTGGTCTGTTTTGAATTTTGCTCACTTCATTTAAAAATACCCTTGGGGCAGAAGTAAAACCTACCTACATTTCTTCCACAATATGTACTCTAAAGAATGAAGGCAAAATAGAGAACTTTTACCGCATGTAACTCAATATTTCTTAAGATGTCTAACTCTACCCCTTTTGTTTCAGAGGTAAATTCACTTTGAACAGCAAGAAATCGCTTATCAAAGGATTTTTTTCCATTTTTGTACACTGAGTCAATAACAAGTATTGAAAGAAGTAAAAACTTACTAGAAAAAAAGAAAAATAAGAAAAAAAATTTGGTCCCAGTGGGGCTTGAACCTACGCCCCCCTGAAAATTGCAGTCAAAGTAGGTTTATGGTAGGAATTGAATACTCTTCAAAAAGGCGGTACTCTGTTATGGGCCTAATACCTTAATTCATATGTCATATTTTTTGTTATTTTCTACGAGATCACCTAATCAATTGTTGCTCAACAAAGACTTGACCCCAGGACCCTTCGATAATAGCGTATGGAAAAATTTCGAAAGGGAGCTAACTCAATCAAAAACACTTCTGAAAAAAAAGTATAAAATAAACAAATGCGTGTGTCTGAGAAGATTTTATTACTGGATACCTCTTCTTTTTATAAAAGACACACTTTGCATCAAATTTTGAGCACAATGCAACTTAATACGCGCACACGATGCCTTAAATGAGATGTAGAAAGTTTTCTAAAAAATACAGTAAATTATTTTCTTCTTTTGCTTTACAAAACAATGGTGTCATCGTACATGTTATGATAAGTTTCTTGAGTTAAAATAAAACAAGGGCTCGTAGAACACGAAATGTCACCACCCTTGATGCATTCAGTACCTGCACAAGGAACAGAAGTTATTTGTCACTGTGGACTGGACGTACTGACCTCAAATCAGTAATTAATTTTTTTATGGGTCGTTTACCAGTCATAAGTGACCTTTGTATCAAATGTGATATTAAACCAAATCATTCTCTAGTTATTTTGCTAAAAAAGTTCTACTGTTCCGCCTCGGTAGCCTAGTGGAAGAGCGTCCGCTTCGAGTGCTGGAGGTCGTGGGTTCGATCCCCGGCCGCGTCATACAAAAGACGTAAAAATGGTACTGGCGCTCAGCATTAGGAGGATAGTGCTAGGACTGGTCAGCCCGGTGTCAGTATAATGTGACTGAATGGGGTATCATGCCATGTGTCTACGGCGTGATATTCCAGTGAGGTAGCGCTATAAAGTTGGGCATTGTGCTCACTACTACAAGTAGACACCGTTGTTTATATGGCTGAAAAAATGTTGTAAAAGACGTTAAACCCGAACACAAACACACACACACACACACACGCGCATCAATATAATATTGACCTTTGACCTACTGACCTCAAAATCTGCTGGTCTATGTAAAGTTACATGATATAGGTCCAAGCGTTCTCAACTTATTGTCGGGAAACAGATTAACTGATCCGGGTTAATGTGACCTTGGCTTTTGAGATACTGACTCGAAATCAAGAGGAATCATCTGCTGGTCAGGTTCAACCTTTCTGTAAAGTTTCGTGATTCTATGTCCAAATTTCCTCCAGTTATTGTCCGGATTAAAATTGTGCCGGGTCATTGTGACCTTGACCCTTTGACTTACTGACCTCAAAATCGATAAGTGTCATCTGCTGATCATTGACAACATTCCAATGAAATTTCATTACCATAGGCCTTAATGTTTTTGAGTTATCATCCGAAGCCGTTTAACTATTCCAGGTCACTGTGACTTTGGTTTTTGACATACGGGCCTCAAAATCAGTAGGGATCATCTGCTGGTTATGATCAACATCTTTATTAACTTTCTAGGGCTAAGCGTGTTTGAGTTAACATCCGGAAACCGTTTCACTCTTCCTTAACGTTTGATCTACTGACCTCAAAATCAATAGGATCATCTGCTTGTCATGACCAACATCCCTATCATCTTTCAAGATCCTAGTCCAAAGCGTTCTTGCGTTCTGCTGACATAAATAACGTGGTCACCCCGTTGAAGCATTGTTAATGCTTCAATTCGTTGAGTTTAAATAAGTCGCTGCATTTTATTACAGCACAGATTTGAAATCTAATGTGTTTTTCCTCTCACCAAAGGTATAAGAAAACTGACATAACACGCTTTTATAGACATGTACATTTCCTATGGGTAGCACGTGCAAATCGTGCAAAAGACAACGATCGCTAGTTTTCTTGACTCCATCCAGTTTTTATCGTAAAATTGAAGGAATATCAATCGTACATGCTTCGAGTAAAGTATGATGCAAATTGTAAACGGATACATCTTTAAGAACTAAGAATATTCAAATTTAGAAAGTGCACACTTTCTATTGCGTTTGAGTATATTTAAGATGGACAGGGAAATGGCGTGAAAAAATAATGGTGGATTCAAATAGTCCTCAAATTTTTGTTGCTCTGTAGAGTTATTTTCCTTATTTTCTTTGCAATTGTTTGCTGAAATCAGATGTATGCTTGACATGTTGGTAGCATTTTCATACCGAAATAATACCATGGCAGAATGGATACTTAGATCATACATCACCACTACAAGATGGGTTCCATGTTTTAACTTTTTGCAGCTGGTGTGTTTGACTGAAAATATTTTTCTTCCATCAAACATGACTCTTCACTTTGCTGTTGATTTTTATTCAGCACTGGCAATATTCTTCAAAAATATAAATTACAAACATTTAAAATCAAGACTAATGTTT
>NW_026462875.1:0-79901 GCF_021730395.1 Mercenaria mercenaria | reverse complement strand
CTTGCCACACCGTTGTTTACGCTACATTTCGGACGTCGCTGAGTTGGACGTAATATCAAACTGAAATGAAATGAAAGTGATAATTACGCAACGGGTTGGACTATGATTTATTCAACGACAAATCACTGGATGAGATATATTATTTCTTAAGTAACGTTAGACTTACGTCCACTTTAATGTCACTGTACTGTATTGTAGTATGTATCACTTTTTGGCAATACATATGCACATTAGGTATGTAAGAAAGTGCAGGCATCCGATACTAACCATGCAAAGCTACTGCAGTCCCCTATAAGGCATCAAATGTCAAAAAAAATCATATATGAGAGAAATGTGAAACCGCGTCCCCTTGCGGACTGCATTACTCTGTATGGTGGCTGATTTCTGCCATTCGCATTTTCGAAACGCGACCCGTAGAGCGAAAACACAAGTATAAAGAAGTTGAAATGGTGCGGTGCGAAAACTCGCTATTTAGAGGGGGCGTGGAATAAAAACACGATGATAAACCATGTCGCGGAACGAGATTTAGTAACTAGTATGTCGTGGGCGCGGGGCGGAAACAGAATAATTATCCCTGCTTAAACACCGTGTTCCCCCAACCCCCAAAATTTCACTTGCTGGATCTCGCCTCACGATCCAGCTAGTTATTATATCTTTGCTCTGCGGCCCGCTAGATAATCCCCATGATTTTAACTAACTTGTTAATTCTGTTTGTTTTTTTTTTTTTTTTTTTTTTTTTTTTTTTTGTTTTTTTTTGTTTACGCCAGTGGGTCTCGGGGCGAAAACTCGCTATTCAGTGGGGCACACACAAAGCGAAAACAATCACTCCTGTCAGAGTTAACTGGACTACTTTTACACATCAATGATAATCTCCATCTCCACTTGAGCCGTGACTCTAAATCATTGTAAATTACAATATTCACATACCCAGCTAGGATACTGATGCAAGTAATATTGCAGACTTTACCATAATAATTTCTACAAAACGCTTGATTCATTAAGTGTCATTCGGGATATTCCAAAGATCCCGGAGAAAGCGAATCATGCACGCCCTTGGCAGAAAACAAACTCGGCCAAAAGTTACAACTTTTATGTATTATGATAATAAATACACCTTCAAACTATCCCTATAATTCCCTAATCCACTGGCATCAAGCCAATATCCGACATCTTTTACCGTTTCCATTTTCCGACGACATATGTGACAAATGAAGAAAACAGTGACAATACTGCTAGCAAGACATTTTGACCCCAAGACATTTCAACCCAAAGAGACAATTTGACCCCCAAGACATTTCAACCCCAACTCTTTGGACATTTCGACCCCTTTCAATGATATGCCTGAAAACATCTAAGAATGTTGTCATTATTATAATCAAGCTATAATCTATAGATAATTGAGCAATTTCAAAATGTAATTATGCTTATTTACCAATTAAAATGTTAATATAAGGATATTTTCGCGACAATAAGATTCTTTTTTTTACAAAAAAATAGCCATATTTGTACGGAAGAGCATTAGTGCCATGTGCGTTTTTTAATAACTCGAAATTTTGAGTTAGTAACTAAAAATTTCGACTTACATTACTCCAATTTTCGAGTTAGTAACCCGAAATTTCGAGTTAATAAGTCGAAAATTCAAGTTACTAACTCGAAATTTCGAGTTACTATCTTGCCCTTTTATCCACAAAATTTGAACGTCTGTCCGTCTGTCAAAGGCCAAAAATGTAATGGTCGACTTTTGACTCTTCAAAGTGGAATTATTTATCTACACATCAAGATATTGTACCGAACATGTAGGGACTTGAACATATACTACCGTACATCAATGTATGACCTACCATAGCCTCTAGAGTTACTCTAGATTTCAAACTGTATCCAGGATATATACCCTCTTTTGCATGTATAGTATGTTCATGTGGTAGGGGCTCGAACTAGGTCGAAAACCTTCCAGATGTGGTCAAAATAGTGAAATATTCTAAGTTTGAATACTTCCCGGTCTCCCTCTATGACCTCTCCTCAAAATCTAGATTTGCCCAGGTACCCAATCTTGGTCATAACTATACTTTCATTTAGGGTATGTCTATATTTAATTGACATATAGGCTCAAACTAGGTAGGTCGAAACCCTTCCAAACTTAAACATGGTTTAGGCATCTGAGGTCTTCCTCCAACATAAAAGCTGGGAAGTCGCCATATGACCTATAACTGTGCGACGTTAAACCCAACAAAATCAATCAATAAACAACGTGGTTTAAATAGTGATATTTTCTATGAGCAAACCCTGTAGGGCTACCCAATGGATACACCAGGTACCTAATCTTGGCCAGGACCTATACATCAATGTAAACTATTGTAGTTAGTAACTCGAAATTTCGAGTTAGTAACTCGAAATTTCGAGTTAGTATCTCGAAATTTCGACTTAGTAACTCGAAATTTCAAGATACGTAACTTGAAATTTCGACTTAATAAATAACATACATCTGGCACTTATGCTCTTCTGTACATTTGTCTAAATTTCATTTTTTTTTTTAAATTCTAAAATTCGTTTTTTTTTATATTTCTTAAACACATTTTGTACTATATTAGTACATGTCTCCATATGAAAAATGAGTGATTTTTATCTCACAATAACAAAATAATCATCATTAATTTTATAAATTATTCTTTTATTAACGAAAATAACAGGATTTATATATCAGCCGTGTTTAATTTTACAATTTGAATTTGCTTCCGCTCAGAATAGGACGAAATCAACACTCACTTTTTCTCGACGATTACTTTAAATAATCGGGAAAAGTTGTCTCCCTTTGAAAATGAATGCCATTTGTACTTAAAATAATAGGAAAAAGTTGTCTCCCTTTGAAAATGAATACCATTTGTAAAGAAATAAAAAAACAAACTATTGCTGAAAACTGTGTTCCACCTTGTTATGCGAAATTTCACCACTCGCACCTATTGCAAATGCATCAAAATGAACATATGTAACTGTTCTTTGAAAATGGTGAGTTTTAAAGGCGTTTGAGTGTCGGGAAGTGGAGCTACTTTAGGCAGTCCTTTTCCGGAATTCAATGTTTATATCACTATACTGACACTTCTTTCGTAAAGTAATATACATGTTTTGCATGCTGTTAAATTTTCGTATCAAACAACTCTTTCTTTCTATGATTTGGTGTTGTTTGATTTTTGTTACTCAATGCCTACTTCGAAACCTTAATAGTAACTTTATAACCAAAGATTACAGGTTAACACGGGAAGTAACTATTCCGTAAATAATGCAGTAGTTTTGAAAGTTCGTACTATTATTAGATAATACCGTTTTTTTCCGAAGGATTTTTTTTTATCTTGTTTCTGACAAAGAAAAATTACTTTAGCGAAAATAACTGCTCATTTTCAGTACTATACTAGAATGCACGTTCAATAAGTAGTGATGTAATAGAAAAAGTATTTCCAAAGAGAAAAGTTTTCACAACAACTTCAGTTAAAGTGGTAAGTAGATAAATCGAAAGGATCAATTTCTCAATTTCTACACCATTGTCAAACAAAATCCCCAATACAATAGGCCCGGTGCTTATGCGCCGTGCAATAAAATAAGCATAAACTCCTGAGGCTGTACCAATTATACAAGACCCCGGCCTCTTATATTATATCAGTCCGTTATGGAATAATAACTGGCGATTCATAGAAATTCTTCCTCTGACATAAAAAGCTGGAAAGTCGACAAATAAATAAAAACAACAACAATTATAGTAAACTTTATATATTTCCTCTGTATATTTTAAATCTACTGTTACATGTATATTGTCCTTTATAATACCTATGTCATACATTAACATGATTAACAAGTTTAAATCATTTATAAAGAATAGTGAATGAAAATAGATACATGTAGTAATCAGCACGCTATGATAATGCCAAAGAAGTTGAAATAGGCATCTGTCCCTTATACTTTATAATGAACACGATTCATTAAAGAAATGAATACAAGAACCTTGATTTCATTCTTTGTTTTTCAATTTCATATCTATATTTTTATATAAGGTATAAATCAGTGAATTCTCACAGGCTAAACTTAAACAAAATATTACAGTAAACTCCTGTTACAGAGAACTCCGCGGGACCAGAAACACGTTTACATTGTAGCGTTAAAGTTTTTGATAAACATATCTATATGAATCCAGCTGCTTAAAACATTAGTTGTATACTAGCAAACTGATCGATATATATAATTATTGGATTGAACATGCTTTAGAACTTATCAGTTGTCTTTGTATATTTGTAAAAGGTATACTTTTGCAATTTATTTCATTAACGTAGTATTTGATTGTTTATTTTGTATAAACATGCAATATATTAAAGACATACCCCATCATTGCTAACGGATTGTTTTATAGAAAAACAGATGTCTCTATAACATAAAAAGTTATGTTATGTTGAAACTGATTTTTAAATAGGACGATTTGCCGAAATATTTAACACTACAGGTGTAATTTGTCTTGCACAATAATTATCATGTTATTTTCAGATATCATAAATATTTATCAAATAATTGTACAAAAATGTATAAAATTATAAATTTTTCCATGGTCAAAAGCCTGTAGCAAATAAACTACAATGTAGCCATGTCATCGAGATAAAATAATTGTACCAAATTAAACCCTACGAGGAATGCCGCAATACGATATGCAAGTATTTAACAACTAATTCACAATTATTCTTTCTTTATTCATTGTAATTCTTGATTACATATTTTTGCATGACGTAGTAGTTAATTAATGTATTATATTTCAGAAGACCTTAAACAACATTCCAATGATGTTTTAAAATTTGTTTTATGAATCAAAATTGTTAAATCCTGGTATAGATTCTGAAAATATTTTTTCCGAGTTTGCTATATCCTACGTTATTTCAATGTATTTTAACTTAGGGATAAGAAAATGGGTTCCTGAAATCCAATAATTCTCTCTTACATGGAAAAAACAGGGCTAAATTTGAGGCATCTTAATTGTTCCTTTTAACAAACAATTCTCTATATCATACCGTATTCTGTGCAGGTGTAGTTTACTGTATTCGGTATTGAACAAATTTTCTTTCTGTATTAAAAACTGTACATGAAATTACGATATTGAAAAGTCACTTTAAACGTCAGTTAATATCCTATATGTCATCTGAATATGATGATTATAACTGAGTTGTGCAGAATGCAGAGTTATTTACAAAATGATAGAAAACAGTCGATTGCTTTGATGGCAAAATCATTAAAACACGGTAACCATTTATATCTTGTTAAATAATACAGTCATCTCCTTTTAGAAGTGCAGTAAGATGTCATTTGCAGCAGAAAAAAATATTGACTTCGGGTAGAGCCAATTGCCGGTCAATATTAATTTTTCTGGTCCAGATCACAACATACTGTGCAACTGCAAAATCCATAAACTTTTGTAGTAGGATAGTAGTATGTATAAGATGCTTTGTAATACATTTAAAAATATCTAACCAACCGTTATTGTTCTAACAGCACAATAGTAATCGGGTTCACTCTTGTTCTGGTCCCTCAATGTGGTCCGAAGTGAACTCCAAAATCTTTTTCAATGTTAGCAAAGCTATGATATCAGTGGAGACATCATTTATCTGTTGTGTCGAGTAATTCACCACAGGAAAAATATACATTTCAGGAACACCAAATATCTCCTCTGCCATCTTGACAATATCTCTAATGTGACTACAGGTGAAGACCTTTTGTACACTTTTCATCACATTTGTACAAAGCTTATCAATCTTTGTCAAAACGATCACAGTAGGAATATCTAGAAATAAGGAAGATATATTAATAATTGCATGCTCACTTTTAAATTGCATTTAAAGGGTAAGGAATGCCTTATAATAAGTTTATTTCATATAAAAGTCATCCTCAAGCTGAAAGTTTTTTTTTTGTTGTTTTTTTTTTCAAATCGGACCACTATTGAAACAGATATGGCAGTTTGAAGTTTAAGAAACTGGCTGATCATGGAGGCAGCTATTTTAGTTTCTGTTTATGACATCATTAACACACTGCTGAATTCTTTATTTAGCGAACAGCCGTATAAATAGATAAAGTCCATATGTTGCTTGATTGCAAGATGTAAAACATGATAATTTCTTTCATTATAGATGGAAAAAGTAGCCGAATTTATTTACAAAAATCAGAAAATACAGTTCAAGTATGTATTAAGAAATTAATAAATTCGCCATTTCGTTTCTTGTTGCCATGGAAACAAATTGGCCGCCATTTTGATCAAATGGGTAAATGCTCAACACTTCATTACCGACACAATTAACATTAGAACAACATTGCATTTCCATTTAAGTTACCATGCACCTCCAACGTCAATATTTTTTTAAACTGACATGAACATTAAATACCGGGTAACATTAACATTTTCATGCAGCATTTTTTTGAGTTCATGTGAGAACCATAATCCCAGCAATAACTTACTTTGTACGCGGGCAGCCCGAATCGCATTTACAATCTTATTCTTATAGTCAGACGATATATTTTCTACTTGAGTGCACGGGAAAACAATAGCAAAGCAATGCGATCTCTCCAGATCACTTGGATTTTTTATGTAGTGCTCGTCTTCTTCTGATATATGTGAATCTTCTTGGAACTGGAACATAGCATTTTTAAAACATAATTAAAATACTTGCTTTTTCAACTAGTGTTTGGTCTCTTCGGTCGAACATATTGCTTGAACTGTGTTACTAATCCATTGAAAAATGTTTACAATGTTTATATTATTTGATTGATAGGAAATATTTGTCAAAATGATGAAGACAGATACTAGTAATTTGCTTTTCTAATAGTATACACATTGTTGTGTTTTCTTCCTCATCTAGAGATGTTATTAAAAACGATAATACTTCATAGGCGGCTTCTTCATTTTTAATCCTTTTAGAGTGTTCATATTAATGTATCAGTACTTTAAGATTAAACCAAAAACCACATCAGGGATATATGATGTTGAATTTGATGCATCTGTATATAAGCATTGACCGGCGTTTAAAAAATCAAGTTTCATTTAGCACAAGGATTGTACAATATCAGAATACTATTTAATATCAACTATAACTTATTGCTTGAAGTGCGATTTTTTATGCTCTAATACATCAAGGCCTTCGAGTTGTTTATCGTCTAGTTTACCACCGTTGTTTATCGCAGAACATACAGAGCTTGATTTCCTCCTTTGTTTTACTGGAAATCAGATCAATCCATGTTAGAATGCTTGTTTTATCTATTACCTTATAGCCTGCCCTTATATGTCCTTTCATCAAAAGGGACATGTCCACTGGATGAAGGCCTGTGAGTTTATCAGCCAGAATTCCCATGGTATCACATAATCGAAAACGTCCCCGCACTGCTACACTATCATAACGCATGAACTTTAATAGAAAGGTAGAAAATCGTGAAAGGTTTATGTGTAATATAACTAACACTAATCTTTAGTTGTATACGTTTTATAGGTACAAGGCAGATACATATTAAATCAATTTATCGAATGTCACCTACCTTGCTGTTAAGAACGAAATAAATCGAAACAAGCTAAGATAGAAAATTGTTGAAAATTATGTAAAAAATTGAAGTCAATGTTTTTGAAAATGCCAGAGGAGTAAATATCGGAAAGTGTCAACTTAAATATTTTTGTTCAGCAGTTTTGTTCTGCAAGATGATTGTACCAGTGATATTTACAGCGGTTGTAACACTTCGTGTATCTGATCCACTGTCTGCCTTCCGTATTAGCCTTGTTGATTCAGCACTGAGAAATGTGTTGACTAATGATGATTTTCCAGCCGACACAGGACCAGCCAACATAATGCATGGTTTATTTATACCATGCATTGGTATGTTTTTAATTTCTTTGTTGAGGGTGGTCTTAAACTAAAATTAAAGATCATTTTCTTCTGTATTTAATCATATTTAATGTGCCATAACTAATTATGCTTTGTAATGAACATTTGAAAAACATATTGTCAAACACTAATAAAATAAAAACCAGAAAAACAAACTAACCAATATACTTTACAATGTAAAAGGTATTTATAAATGACACCAGCGCCTGTTTAATAGGATGTGTGACCTATTTGCCCCCGAGCCAGTCATTACGTAATAAAGTATGCATGAATTATGACTCCCCAAAGTTTCTCAAAGGTTATTGACTGACTGATTTAATAAATGTCAGATTTTTAAAGTCTTTCAAGAAAGATTTAAGATAATGTGACACTTAGGTAGTAAAAAGGGTTATTCATAATAATCATCACGTATATTGTTACTATATAAACTAGGAATTACATATTTTTCATTTCTTAAAAATTAGCGCGGGCTATATCTTTTTGAGATTATCTGTGCGTACATTCAATTCTATTCAATTTCGATTTATTGCATAAAGCTTATAAATGCAATACTTACAGCATGTGAAAGTATTGAGTACTAAGAGTGCATAATAATTTTCAGAAGAGACCATAAACTAATATATCAATAAACGACAATTTTTTCACAATGTTGTCGGAAAACTTATAATATTTTCACTCTAAGGCGTCCCTTTAACATGTGATCGATGTTTTTATACTTAAGTATCGAACAATTAACATGTATTCAGGAAAAGATACTGTAAATCAAATACAAGTAAATACTAAATCACTGTCACATTATCCTATATATCTTTCATCATTTGTTGTTGATTAAAAAAAAAAAAAAAAAATATATATATATATATATATATATATATATATATATATATATATATATATATATATATATATATATATATAGTGTATTTAAGTGTCGTTCATTAAACATGTTACAGTTTTCAAAATGCTCTTGATATAGACGCAATCACCGAGAAGATTATTATCTGTGTAATAAAAAAAACCTGACCACCCCTAATCCCCTTATAAAAAGGTGTTGATACGCAATAAACCTGCAGAAAACTGTTAATCGGTAATAAACAATTATCAAAAAGTGCTTTAATATGGCTGTTTCAGAGGCTCCGAAATCAATTTACTCAAAATGTTGCATTATATAAATTCTTTATAACATTTATATGTGGTTAAAACTTAATCTGAGGGCATGTAATTATGCGAATCTTTAAAATACGAGACAGTGGCTATATCCTTTTTAGAAAGAAATATATATATATTGCTGCAAAGTGCATATTGTCTTATGAGTTTTTAACAAGCAGTAAAATATAGACCATTTAATATATACTCTAGCTTCTTTTCTAATTGTGTAAATTTCACTCATAAATGTTGTTATGACTTTCCTTTCTTCTCTCTTTCTACCTTTCTTTCTTTTTTCTTTCTGCATGCAGTAAGAATTACTAATACAACAATACAATACAATATTTCCTTATTTCGCCAAGGATACATTTCAGTAACTACAGACTATATAATAGATATAACAGATTGAACACTTATCAATAATAATACTGTTTTGTAACCATCAGCTCTCTGTATCATAGTCACTTCGGTCGAGTTCGTGAGTTTCCGCGCGAGTTCGGAAATACCACGGGCACGAGCAATAAAGAAAGTTTACAAAAAATTACCAACTTTTAAACGTCCAGGGAAGCACGAAGACATTAAAATTATTTAAAAATAAAAACATATATATATATAAATGATTGTCTGTAGAATACATCAATAGGATAATAAATATTCTCAAATTATGAATAAAGTGGCTAAAGGGGAAATAATAAAATACGTATCACAGTTTTTTGCCTATTTTATTCAGTAACTATAAGCCGTAAACTGAGACTGATAGTGATGTTTTTAATCGCCAAGGGAAGCGTCAATTCCTTTTTTTTCAGATATATAATATTTTTGTAAATTCTTTGTAAAGAGAAAAGAATGATTAACACTTCAATAGGATAATAAAAATTGTGTGTTCATTCTAATAAAACAATATTTGTTCAAACTTTTTTCCTTTTGTTTCTATTGGAAAATACCAACCAGATAAAAATCGATATCACCCAGCCAGGTGATTTCAAGGGGGATAATTTTACCGATAAGGTCACGCTGATCATGAATTTAGTTGAACTTATTACCTGGTTTTGATATGGTATGTATGGTAGTTCCAGTCTATAGGAGTTGAAGCTTAACATCATCAGATGTGTGCTATCATTTCTAAACATTGTATTATTTGAAATATACAGAATGATGTTCAGAACGTTACAAAAAAAATGAAAATCACTGATGCTCACGATTCGCTAACGCAAGACAGCATCTTACACCATACAAAAGCCATCAAGCATAGTTTATTAGGAAGTTTAAGAAATCATCCCTTCAGGAATATGCCCGATTTCAGTACGCAAGATTTAAAGAAGTAGGCACATCTCATTGTCATATTTTTGACTCGCACACAATTTCTGTTATCATCAAAATTATTTAGTGCCCAATACAAATAAGTTTAACTGTTGGATATCAGAGAAAACATTTTCTTGTCATTAGTATTGTTTCTTAAGTAAAAGTTTAGATATGCGGAGAATATAGGAGAATACCTGAGATGTCCATTCAAGTCGGAAATCAGGATTGCGCCATTTGTCTGAAAGAAGAAAGGTTAAAACAGAGAAATCGTTCACTTGAACATATTGACAACAATATTCAACAACTTTTGATAATTGGAAAACGTTATCTTGAAGGCGATGGGGTGAACCGTTGATGCGGCAAAAATCAACCACAATAACTATCAGCTACAGAAGTTATACATGTATAATATTTTTATTAGTATAGTGAATCTCAACGTATCACAATTTTTATGATTGCGAGGAAGGCAAATATTTTTTACTGACATCACATCTGTCATGTAATATTAGACGATGAAGCATTGTTATCTTCAGTTACCTGAATTGCTATTGCCTATACATGTATTTGATATATATGGCACATTTACTTGAGATACAATTCTATCATTTTCTTTAAGGTAAATATAATTTATTTCTATTCTATTTCCTTACCTGATGAACACCTGTTTCCCATGGTGTGTGTCAAAAGTAATCCCTTATAACTGGAAGCTTTGGAACAGTGGAGATACCACCTATAAGGTAAAGCTTTTTTTTTAAATGTCCAAAAGTCGGGAATATATTTAAGGCCTGTGCAAATTTTAAAGCAAGTTTCACCGACAGGATCAATCATATCATTTGAATATCAATTTACATTATAAAGGGCGTATACCAATATGTAATCATCCACTAGCGCGTTTTAATTAAGTGTAAACCTGTCACTCATACTCGTTGTTAGGTTTCATTCGTTACATTAGAGCAAATGTTTAATCATTTGACGCGTATCATATCAGTGTACACAATCTAAAAGAAATTTAACCATCATTGTACATAAGCAATCGTGTAACTCCTACGTTTTTAGTCATCTCATAGTTTTATGAATATCTATACAGTTTGCAAAATGTGCTGGTTTGTTATGTCAAATATAAGGTCTTTTTTACGTTGGATCGTATGGTGGTGGTATTACTTCGCAAGTAGATGTTGTGGTTGGAATTGTGTCCGCACGGTAACTAAATATTATCTTCCATTTTACGTGGAGTGTATTTTTTTTTTGTATAATTCTAATGCAACATGTATTGAAGTATATTGTTTGCGTATTGTTTTATGTTTTCATATTCTAGATCAGTATTTGTTTTGTATAGGAAGGCTGATTGAAAGCACTTTATGTTATCTCTTTGTGTGCGATAAACATCTACAATATTTAAAACTGACCATCATCTTTTATTTTAATTAATTATAGTCAAACATAGAACAAATTGCTTAAATATTGATTTCCTATTTACATCTCATTAATTTTACATATACCGAACAGACAATAGATTGTGCAAGTCTGAAGTGTATGCTAAAGCGGGTCCGAGCCGTCAAGTGATGTCTAGTTCTGACCTAGGAAACATACATTTGGTATTTTTTCAATATAGCATGGATACTAGTTTTAACAGAAATACATTTGTGATAATATTTAGTAATACATGTACATATGCACTTTCAATAACCATTTACATATGTGTAACTCAGATGTAAAAAAAATAGTTTGTTTGATATTATAATATTTAATTTGATGTGATAAATAGAACATATTTTAAAGATGTGTTTGAAAATAAAGATATTTTATTGCAGTTGGAATGTCTCTCTGTTTGTTAATCCACTCCTTTTGGGATCAACCTATTTGATTTGTAGTTCCTTAGAATGACCTTATCAAAATTTGATTTTGAAAAAAAAATACCATCCGCTCGCACGTATAGATTTTTTATTGTGCTGCTTATCAGTACCAGCAAAATCAGTAAAAGGAATGTTAACACAACAAGTGAAACTCGTGGGTAAACATGACAAGACAAATGACTACACAAATGAAGCATGTTTCACAAAGAATAAAGAAAGTTTGATTGGAACTAAGAGTTATATCACGCGTTCAATATAATCTGTTGTAAGCATGCAATTTTGTACAAATTCTTCAGATAATTGAAGTAATAAATCTGTATAAGGCATTTAGGAATACTAACAGTTATTGTAAATAAAAAATCTGTAAAATTATACAAATGTATCACGATATTCAAAGATGGAATGGTCAAATATATATATTTATGTTTCAGTTCATGTAAGTCTTAAATGTTTAATGCTACACAAACTAAAAAATATGTTCTTCTCGCATTATGTCAAAATATACATCGCATAAGTCAGAATATCATCATGATTGCATTGTCCGATAAACAGTAACTTCTGAGAATAAATGGTGTCATATTTAACACTATAGCATCTACGTTACCAATTCATGAAAACCAGGATTTTCAAAAACCGCAATCCATTTCAGTGGCTCTCTGAGTACAACAGCGGTCAACATTCTTGCACGCTATGTAGGGCCGGGCTACCTCTACCTAATAATATGACCTATTATGGTAATTATCTTAGCAAACAATTTTATGACAACGAGTCAATTTGAGCTGATTTGCAAAATGTGTGCCCCCTCCCCCCATCTGAAAATGCTTCCTACGGTCATGCTATCGTTATTTATCCAGCTTACTTACATAACGCTAGTTCATAAGTGTAAAAAAATGTAAAGGTATTTCACATACAATATCAAAGGCAAATTGACCATAACGAAAATATTAACGAAGCGGTATTAATTTCCTACGTACAATTAGTGAAACAATTCTGAAAAAAACAAAAAAACAAAAAAAAAAAAAAAACGCCCAAAAACAGAGATCCTGGCTTACTCATAATTATGCTTAATAAGTTTACAAAGTTTATATATCTACTACAGCAAAAAATTAAGCAGTTGCCTATCAAGGTTCAGTTTAACCCAGATTTTGTTACGGTGACTTTGACTTTGATCATAATGTAAGAAAAATATCTTCTTATAACGATAAGAATAAGATTGCCAACCGCTACTGTAGATTTCTCACCGAAACTATTCCTATTTATATTGCAATCTCAGCGCTAATGCTTTTCAATACTAACACTGCTTATTGGTATAAATGTCTAAAAGGCGTAATTCAACGCCATCTAGCGTAACGCCAAACAATATGTTTGACGACGACACGTCTTTGCGTTCTAAGCGTTGACGGTAAACAGCTTGTGTGCCGAAAATTTCATTTCGCATCCATCTTTTCGTCATATTTAAACAATAAAACATCTACTTGTAGGTCAGAAAAAGAGTGAAATAACTAATACTAATATAACTAATGTCTACTTTAATATAGTTTCTGATATATTTCTTTTTCATCAAAGCTAGAATTAACACCTCGAAGCAAAAAAATATATATTTATTTATGTTTAGAGTAAAATTATGGCTAAGATTTTGTTATCATTTGGCCGTTTTCATATCTAAAACTCATTGTTTTTATCAGCATTTGTATGTTTTTCTTTTTTCTTTTTTTTTCAAATTTTAATAAAGCGACTATTATAGCTGGACATAGCAGCTAAATCGCTGTCATTTTCAACTTTAGCTTGAAACAAAACCGGGTGATATGATTAAACTGAAGCATAGAATATTAAAGATAGGTGCCGTTTTCAAACTTTTACGCAACAATTTAGAACCCGGGGCCATCGAAACATGATCGCTCAGCGACACTATAAAATATATTTCAAAAAAAAAAAAAAAAAAAGAAAATTGATATGAATAAACGGAGGGGGTAGTGATAGCAATGTGCTTTCGCATTTTAATAATTAATGCTTACTTCGTTTTTTTTTTTTATTTTAATAATGTTTTACGGCTTTTTGTTTCATACATAAAATGATACAAGTTTATCATTTTAACACAAAAAAAACGGTCGGGCTAAAAGTTATTTCAACATCGACATACAGTCATTCCCAAAATGTTAACCTCCATCTTTTTAAATGAACATTTTAAACTATGGATAACAAATATGTGCAATTCAGATTTTAGAATAATTCCCGTTTTGAAAACTTGAAATACAACTGACCCTTAGAAAATAGTTTCTTGTCTAATTCATCCATTCCTTCGCCCGTTAATCGAGCGGTCATAGGTTTGGTGTCCGGTACACTGATTTTATCCCTGACTAATATTTTTCGATGGGACAGTTGAAAAAGTTACTGTAGACAAAGAGTTTAGTGCTTGTAAAAGATACAAATGTTGACGAAAACGGGCGTAAAACCCTAACAACAATCAATTGTTATTCCTAGCTAATTTTGACTTTTAAGTTGATCGAAATATGCACAGTCAAAACGACATGAAGTTAACGCCAGACATTAATTATTGCATTTATGCATTTGATAACCATTAATTGTGTTGGATTTACGCCGTTTCTCAACAAACTTCAATTTTGTCAGGCCGTTCTCTCAACACAACTTGTCTTTATAGTTTCTAATCAGTAGACACTCTCCGTAAGAAATTGACAACTTTCACACTTCATGGAACGCTGTAGCCAGTCAGGCACGAACTAACATCACCGGTTTCCAGGGAAAATTGTATTTTACTATTTATGAAACAGTTGAAACGGAATGGAACCAAATTAATTTATAATGCAACAAGCCGTTCAATTAGGGCTGCAAACAAATCCTACAAATAGTCAATGTGAACTTTGTTGAAAAAAAAAAAAAAAAAAAAACGCGAAAAAAAAAAGACGTGACGTTTGAATTGCGCTTTAACTTCCCGTTTTTCATAGCATCGTAGCTTGAGTTTTATAGCCATATTTTATTCAAACACATTTCAGGAACTTTTTCAGAAAATCAAAAAAAAAAAAAAAATAATAATAATAGATCAGCTTTTACAATTATTTAACAATGTTATCAAAGACGCAACTTTTTGAAATTCCCAATCATTACGCCTTCTTTACCTGAAGATATCAAACCTTGTATTTATTATTATAATTTAATCAAAGACAGTGGTATATCGTAACTTTTACTTACGATCTTTTTACTGCATAATATTTGTATATAACAGCATATAAATTGCAATCTTATAATGTTGTAACTGGCAGATACAAGTTTGGCTCCAGCGAGCTGACAACATATGGGTCGTAAGTACCCGATAACATCTTTTATTATTCTTGCATACCAGACGGGGATTTCCGGTATTTTTACCGGTGCTGGAAAAATCCATCTTACACCCTGGAGTGTAAGATGACTCTCGTGCTTTAAATGACGTATTACAAACTACATATATATAGAAGATTTATGTAGTTATTTATATTTTATTTCGGAAAACGGAACAAAAATCCAATACCTTGACAGTTCCTCTTTGTTCCTGATAGTTTATTTCTCATTTCAAAACACGTTTTTTTATCAAAAATTCATAACGTTACGCTGGAACTGATAAA
This sequence comes from Mercenaria mercenaria, assembly GCF_021730395.1. Classification (NCBI taxonomy): domain Eukaryota; kingdom Metazoa; phylum Mollusca; class Bivalvia; order Venerida; family Veneridae; genus Mercenaria; species Mercenaria mercenaria. Next base: position 64,097 of record NW_026462875.1, on the reverse strand, counting down.
ACAAAACCGGAACTAAACATTGTTATTTGTCTTTGAAACGTCATGACGTCTTTCCTGTTTACGGACGACGTTGGTTTCCCGCGCTTTGTTTAAATACGCAGCTATAAGAAATAGTTCTAAAAAGAAAGCCGTTCGACTGATTTTATTTTTATTATTATATCTTTATATCGGTATGCAAGAAAAAGATTCTGTCACTGGTTATAGGTGCAGATGGGAATATCCGGCTCTTGGGTAACTGTTCAGGCAGTAACTCGGTAGGAATCTCGTTATAGCCTGGAAATTCCCATCTACACCTACAACCAGTGAAAAAATCTTATATTATCAGAGTGTCATCTTTCTGTGACAGTTGTAGCTTTTAAAAGCAACTTACCAAACTTTTGGCATGGCAAATTTTAATATCAACATAATTATTTAGATATAATTTAGCTATAATGTTGACTATGTTTCAGAAATCTAATACTTATGTCTAACATGGTCTAGAATTGCAATATTTTATATTTTCACAGAATAAAATTTACCTACTTGATCCAGAAAATGGGAATATCACAAACCAGTTCACCGACGCTTTTCGTCTATTTGTTGACAGTAGAATCAAAACGAAGTGTGTCCACACGTCTAAAGAATGCGTAAAAGATTATCCAATAGCTTTATTGTGCAGACGACAAACAGACAGAGCAGAAGAGGATATTGGCTCCGTATTAAAACATCTACATACGGGTACATACATTGATTCGCTTATATAAATGTACTTGTTAATTATTCCACAATCTATAGATACGTGTGTATGTTTTTAATGGAGCATATCAGCTGACAGTAAATTATCAATTATTGATAAAACTTGCTTTATAAGTAAACTACATGTACAGAAAACAATAAACATAACGCTAAATTACTTGATTGTTTATTCTTAAAATATTTCAGATGAGTTATACGGACAAACTGTCGTTATCTGCATGCATGTTATCACCGATACTAGATACAAACCATCGACACCGACATGGAGAAGTATCACTAAATTTAAAGAACTTGGAATCGTGGTAGACTTTGGATTTATTGCTAGAAATTCCTTCAAAAAGATTTATGCTTGCAACTACAAAGGCAGCATAGACTCTGAGAATGCTTTTAATAACTTTGTTCGGAAGATGGGCAATGCCCAAGAAGGTAGTTATTACAATTCGTTCTAAGAAAGTTATTTAGTTAGAACACCATCGCGATTTCGTAAGATAGTCTGCCTTTTTAAATTCTGAAACATAATTGAAAAAAATTCAGATGTCTGTGTTTAATGTGCTCTTATTCAGAATACTACACAAAGATATTGTTTTATATTCTAGCACAAAAATGCCGTTCTTATCACTTTTCGGTGGTGTTTTGACAGGAGAGAAAACTTGTGTTAACAGAGAGATTCTCGTGCTCATGTGCTGTTTTAAAACACCTTTTTTATATATGCGCGTTCCGTGGCAAAGCGTAAACGTATTACGCTCCTAATATGAACAATTCCAAAGGAAATGACGTCAGCGTGAAAAAAGCAATGCAGATATTCCCGCGAATTTCATGGCGTTGTGGAACAATATATCTGCTTCAACGAATAGCGTTAACGCATGTTAATTTTGTGTTATAACATCTCCAGAACCCTTCGGGATTCTGCAGATGTTATTACACGAAAAACCATGCTTTATCCTGACATAAAATATTTAAGCTTGAAATACGTCTAAGTATATGTATTTTTACATACACGTGCTGCAGTCATGAATATCTTTTTTTTTTTTTTTTTTGAACCTTCCTTGAGTTCTTCCTAAAAGTGATTAGAATACGTACGTATATACAGTTGAAAGTTCATATACTCTGTACAGGGGTCTGAACGAGATACCCATTTTCCAGTCAAATGTATTCATTTTCTTAGATGCCTAATATTGTAAATTCATTGTAAATAACTCATCATTAACACTATAAGCTGTGACAATTTTCCTATTTAATAGACCAGTCTTCTGAAAATCAGAAGACACACCAAAAATATCCGATAGAAAAATACCAGAGGCATTGCATTTATATCAAGTAACGTTTAGACCAATACGTCTAAATATAAACTTGATCAGTTTGGTAACAGAAAGCTTTTAGACGCTCGTATGTTATAGCTATCAGGATTGACATATGTCTAAATCTTGATCATAAACATACGTATATTCATCATAATGGTTTTACGCAGACTTCCTCCGTAATATTATCAAAGACACTTTGGTATGGCAGATGCTCTTAAAATCAATCGAGCCCAGGAAAAAGAAACGATGCTTGTCTTGCTAATCACTCTGGTGCTTGAGCTCAAAGTCGGAGCCTATAGGATCACCAAATGTTTCTTAATTCAGTTTTATCCCATAGCGCTACTTTATATTTTTTGATTCTGGCAGCAAACCAAAATTCTATTTCACACAAGGGAGACCACCGATTACCGAGATGTATTGATTCCTTGCTTACGATTAAGAGTGTTTCATGTCTATGTGTGTCACTCACATTCGTACGAGTTAGTTATGCTACACTTAACTTAAATGTCATTGAAGAATCATCACCTAAGATTTTTATTATTATTCATTAAATATATTCAACATTTATAGACATAACTGATATATGTTTAGCCAATTATATCTGCTTAAGACGTACAAGAATAGTAATATATCATCATCCTGTCTTTCAGTATGAATAATGTCGACACTCCTTAGCGGGATTCGTAGACATGTGGATTAAAATGTCTATATGTCGGTCCAGAAGTCAACAAGAGAAACTTTTACTTCAATAAATATCTAATCTAACAAAACTTGGAAATGTGTTTAAGTACATCTTTTGTTTAGCAAACACCAGGTTCTAATAAAATTTTATGAAAAGGTATGATATACAAGAATGTATAATGACCTAACGTTAAACAATTTCATCAGGAAAAGTTAATATGAGCCAGATAGATATGATGCATGTCAAAAGGAAGTTGACAGTTATCGTACTGTTCATGTTACTCATGCAACCTATCTATAAATACATCTGTTTTGTTTAAGTTTTATGAAAACAAAAATCAATTAAATTATTTTGGAGATAAAAAATAATTCTTAAAATTATTTGCTAGTTAATGAATGTCTGTCACTGAATGATGAAATTCGAACTACATATATCCTTGATATTTCGGTAAAACTTATATAAAGAAAACAGTCTATAAATAAAAAAGAACCTGTTTTCTTTGATCCTATATGGCAGACAATTTTATGTTGTAATGATATACATGTATGTACTTGATATCCGGCTAACTGTGTTCTATACTTATTCCTGTGTTTACTAGATACTTTGCTTTTGATTGCTTTTAAAATTCTAGTACATGTACGTACAATTTTATTTCTAGATTCATTTAAAGTAGCTCTAACTTTCAAAAATTGTGCTTGTGCTAGAATAGAATATGGAACAACATTTCCTCTAAAGTTTTGGAGGAGTCAATGGAAAAAGATAATGCATGTAATCTGACGTTATTTATGTTTCTATTGAAACATACATACATACATGATACATACATACAAGTGGACTATATATTGATTATTTTGTTTATTCAAACAATGGGATTTAACTCATGCGGAACTAAACTCGAATGCGAAAGACCATAAATTGTACAAAATTAAATAATTACATTAAAGAGTTTTAATTACGCCATTACAATAAACTTAATTTTGAAAACAATCTTTGTTTCACGTCTTGCCCCGTAAACATCCAAAATATCAATATCAATGTTTACGGTTTATCTTTTCAAACAGATTCATATGTAATTTAGGCATGAAATAAAATTAAAATTTTGTTATTTATTTGTTGATATATGTTCTTGTTGTTTTATTTTAAAAGAAAGATAGTACTGTAGAACTTGGGTAGTGTCTTTTCAGCACCACCACTCACTGTACGACACTCTTATAGCAAGTATGAATTGCAAGCAGTCACAAAATTACTAACCAATACTGCTCATGCAAAAACAGACTTGCAATGCACTAGCTGAAATTCGCAATCAACGCTGATAACGTGCGTGGACAAGAAACCAGAAGATATAATCTTAGCTGCCTAAAATGACACTACTTCATTAAACTACATCACTTTCGGCTTGCAAAAGTCATTCTCAGAAGCATGTGCATTTATTAAATTAACTAAACTATAAAAACACTGTTCTTTGTGAATGCCTCACAATGAAAGGTGCCAATAAGTGATTGTTAACTGGTCAAACCTGTAAGCAGTACACAGAAGACTAAACGCCCAACGAGTGCTATCCTTCATACGGATGACAGTTAGTGCAGGCATATGGTGAAAAAAAATCGTGCTATTTGTGGGAAAAGCACCAAACGTGGTAAAAAGCGAGAATATGGTGTCTTTAATTCAAAAGTAAAAGAAAATTTGAAAAAAAAAATCAGAATGGCCAAATTATTCAAAATGGCCGCCATTCATAAAAAATATGAAGAAAAGAAAGGATCAAGCATACTCAATAAATATTTTAGCCACCTACTCTGTGTTTTAATCATGTTTATGCAAATACTGAACAAAGAAACTTTTATGAATAAATTTCAGCTATTTACTGTTTTTCTTTACTATACAATTACAGGACTTACATCCCTTTGTTGCCGTTTCGCTATTTATACCACAGACAGCTTGATCTGTTAAATTTCTTTGCAGAATGTTAAAACAATCAAAAAGATCGACAAGAATAATAGTCTGAATCCAAATGACAAAAGAAAATTGTAATAAAGATATTATTCGAACATTTTCTGACGCATACTGTAGAGAATACAACTTAATGTTCTTACTAAAGTTCTTCATGTGTATTGTAATTTAGTTTGGTTTCGCCACATAAATTGAAATAAACATCTTTCCATATATATTCCAAAATGAATATGGACTTCTTTTCTACTATGTAGTAATTTTTCCATAGAACATATCATGTTCGTTAATTATTTATAATTTCAAAGATGCAGGAAATCAAAGTGATCCCAAACCCTATTAAGGAATGAATCATTTAATTTCTGTAAAATATTTAACAAAAGTAGACAAGATAATTTAAATAGAATGTATATATTGCTTTATTTTAATGTGACTTTTAAATCATCAAAGTCCGCACACGCCCTAACCAAGGATGAAATTCAAACAGAGAAAGTCACATTCAAAGAATGCAGCCACCTATATAACATTCCAAACATTCCTTGATCTACTTTTTATGTAAAAATGTGTTATATACAAAGACTAGATACATATATAAGAAATCTAACAGTGCCCAAATTAAATAACAAGAGAGCTATGATGGCCATATATCGCTCACCCGAGTTTCACTAACAAAAACTAGGTGAGTAGGTCATGATGAAGATTACTCAAATAACTACTGAAATCTGTATAAGAATTAATCTGGCAGTCCGAATTTCTTTGCTGTACATGTAGCTTCAATAATAAGAAAGTTTGTCAGAAGTTTAGGGTTAAGAATATTAAAGATGAGTATTGAAATTAGTATCAAAAAGTAAAACGTGGTCCTAATTTTTATGCTATACCTTCAAAAACAATAAAGTAAGTCAGTAGATCATAATTAGGACAATTTAAGATGATTATTGAAATCTGTATCAAACATTATACTTGTGGTCCAAATTTCGTTGCCACTGCTTCAAAAACAAATGTCTATGTAAAACAAGGGACCACCCGGGCGTGGCCTGTACTGACCCCAGGGTCATGATTTGAACAATCTTGGTAGAGAACCACTAGAGCATAACACATACTTAATCTCTAAGCTCCGTTTACGAGAATTTTTTAAACGTTTTTCCCTGTACAAGTCTGTTTAAAACATGTGCCCCCCACCCAACCCCACGGGGCGGCGCCATATTTGACCCCAGTGGAATAATTTGAACAATTTTGGTAGAGAACCACTTGATGATGCTGCCTACTAAATATCAAAAATCTAGGTCCTGCGGTTTTGGACGAGAAGATTTTCAAAGTTTTTCCCTATATAAGTCTATATAAACTAGTGAACCCCTGTGCGGGGCAATATTTTACCCTAGGGAGATAATTTGAACAACCTTGGTAGAGGATCATTAGATGATGCTACATACTAAATACATGTATTAAAGCCCTAGGCCTTATAGTTTTTGACACGAAGATTTTCAAAGTTTTTCTCAATATAAGTCTCTATAAACCATGTGACTTCTGGGGCTTGGCCATATTTGACCCCAAGTGGGGATGATTTGAATCAAATTGGTAGCGGACCACTAGATAATGCTACGTACCAAAGTCAACGCCCTAGGCCCTATGGTTTTGGAAAAAGTTTTTCCCTATATAAGTCTATGTAAACCATGTGACCCCCGGGGAGGGGCCATATTTGACTCTAGGGGATACCTGAAAGGGAATAGCAAGATCACTACTATGTGTCGTTCTTAATCTTTTAAATAAAATGTATTATTTTACTAGGTATGCGTGTAAAATTGCACGTGCAATTTGTGGTTCATTGATCCATGTTATATGTGTGCAGTATTCAAAATAGATGGTTGGTGGTAACACACTTTCAAAACATCATTATGATTGGATAACAAGATATGTGTGTATAAGTATATATTCGAGAATTGTTAAAAGGAATTTTGCCATAACTCCAAACTGAATACTTGTCAACCAAGACATGCTAAGTTTCATGATATTGTTACAAATGTACTAAATAAGAAACTGATGCCTTGATAGGGAAAATATTTCGGCGAATGTCATCGACGTCTGAATTATGTCAACTTCGTTAAAATGTATTACTATCTTTCTTCAACTAAAACAGTAATCTGCAAAATGTGTCTTACTCCTTTTAACTTATTTTGCAGTTTGCCATCGTGAGCTTGCGCAAGCGCTTCATTAGTCTCTTTCTCTGGCGAGCTGTAAAGCGCGAGATAGCAATGGTGAAGCCATCGTGATTTCGCGCTTTGTACACTTTGCGTATTGTGAAGCGTGAATTGTGAAATCACGATAGTGAAGCTAAACATCACGGTGGTGAAGTGAAAAATTTCGAGAAAAAAAAACAACAATAAAAAACTCCATTTCGTGCTTTGTCATTTTGATCTCGCGCTTCGGGTATCGCTTTCCCATGACAGAGAAGCGCGAAAGACGAAGCGCGAGATCACAACGGCGAAGCGCGAAACTGTGAACATTTCAGGCTTTAATATTAGCATTGGGCAGATTTCGTACAAACAATATTGAATCATAAAACAAGTATTTAAACGTAGCGGGATTGTTGATATAATATTATCTAAACGACATCTAAAACCAAGTATTACACTGAAATCTTGTTTTGATGATTTTTAAAAATGTTGTTTAAGGTCTTTCCAAATATTATACATATAATTTAGTTACGTAATACGCATTGAAAATATTAAATCACCAATTATATAGAAAGAGCCTATTTATCTCACTGTGAATTGGTTGTCAAATACTGTAATGTCGTATGACTAATACCGGTGTCAATAGCGTAAGATTTAACTAGGTGTAATGAATGGATTTCTATTGAATTTTATTTTCTATGAAATAATAGTTGATAATTTCATACACTTGAGTACAATTATAACATATATCTATGATATCGAAGGCTGAGCGTGAAGCTATTATATCTTATTTTTTTTTTAAATTTATATGCCGTTACAATAGTTTCGCGCTAAGCTCAAGATAAAGTAAATATTATGCGAGACAAATTATGTCTGCAGTGTTATACAAAAAGTCATATTCAAAAGCTTTTAGCCTTGAAAATGTATTTTATTCCGATTTCTACACCAATATTTTATTTATTGTTAACACTGTATTATAATTTTGTTATAGAAATTTCCCCCTAGACATCGTATGATTGTAATATTTCACATGGTCAGGATTATTACAAAATAAGCAATCAGATAGTAGGATTATGAGATAAATTGCAAAACTGTACCTTAATTGTTATAAAACTACAAAGACAATTGGTGAATTTCAATGCACGATAAATCAACTAATCATATAAATCAGTTTGCTATACAAATAATGTCTATAAGAAACAGGTTCGCTTTATTGTTATTACAAACTCAGATTATAACGAAAACGCACTTGCTTGTCCCGATGAGTTCGCTAAAACCGGAGATAACTGTACTTCGAACACAATATGAAGTAAGCAATGTTAGTGTATGAAGCCATCTCCGTTGCAGCGTATTTGTGTAAAGGTTGCTACGCGCTCGATTAAGATAAGTAAAGAGGACATGAAGTTTAGTAGGTTTGCAGGTTTGTCGAACAATTCAAGCATCGAGGAATTTACATATCATCAAAATATTGAAAATCAGAGCTAAAAGGATGGGAAATGAAAAAAAAAAAAAAAAAAAAGACGAGAAATTTTGGTGAACTGGGTCCACCTTATGCTTGCTCTGGGTAACTTTTTGTACATCATTTCAAAGTTATTACAGCTCGTCTGATACTTAAACTTTAACAAAATATCATCTTACCTGTCTTATCGTCTGTCGCTAATTCTGTATTGCAAATGGTGATAATGAATCTAAGGGGAGTAAGTTAAAGTATATACAAACCAATCTGCTCTTATATCGTGCCTTTGTATTGTGCCTTTGTAGATTACAAGAAAGCGTTTGATTATGTCGATCGTATGTGTTTATGGATTGAATTGCTGCAGCATAACATTGATGACAATGTCTTTGAGGCTAAATATGCAATATATGAAAAAGCCAAATCTTGTGTAAAGAGTAGCCAAGGTCTATCAAATTTCTTCATTATAGCTCAACTGGTGTACTTCAAGGTGAACATTTATCACCGATCTTATTTTCTGTTTTCTTGAATGATTTAGTCTCACGTATGCCTATTTTTTTTCAGGACTAGTGGAATTATCAAACAATGTAAAGGACCTGCTAAATGATGATATTTCAGAAATGTTTTCAAGTTAATTTTGTTGCTTAATGCAGACGATACAGTGTTATTTGCAGAATCTGAAAATGATTTACAAACTGCATTAAATGTTATGTCAGAATATTGTTATATCTGGAAACTTACAGATCATTCCAGTAAAAGTAAGGTTGTTATTTTTTCGCGTGTAAAAAATGCGAAATAAGCCTACTTTTTATTATGATAATGCGGCACTTGAAGTAGTAGATGACTTCAGTTATCTAGGAATTTCATTTAACAACAATGGTTACTTCAATAAAACTAAAATGTATTTGGTTGACCAAGCTAGAAAAAATATGTATGCTCTGTTGAAAAAAATAAAGGAAGTTGCAGCTTAGTATTGATTTACAATTATGTTTATGTGAGTATGTGGTTCAACCAATATTATTGTATGGATCAGAGGTATGGGGTTGTGGTGATGTTAGCATTGTTAAAAGTTTTCAGCTTTATTTTTTTTAAAAATGGTGCTGAAGGTTAAAAAAAGCAAAAACACCTAATGTCATGTTATTTTTATTTTTATTTTATTTTTTTTTTTTGCGAGCTTGGTGTATTAACAATAGATGTTATAATTAGAAAGAGAATATTGAACTACTGGTGTACAATTCTTAATGGTAAAGAAAAAAAGATAAACTGTATACTTAATAGGTTCATGTAGAGACTCCATCAAAAAATGTAAATTATTGTTCTTGGATTTCATATGTAAAAGAACTTTTAGAACAACTTGGACAATCTGTATTTTCACCAGAGTATTTCCGCAATATTGTACAACAGAGGTTGAAGGACAGTTTATTCAATCTTATAATGAAAAAAACTTTGCGAATTTCTAGAAAATGTTTGTGTTACAGAATATTTATAACAACCTTTGAGTTTGAAAATTATTTTAAAGTTTTACCAACAAATCTCGCAATATCCATGTGTCATTTCCGATGTAGGAACAATTTTTTACAAGTTGAAAGAGGGATATTTTTTAATATTGAGCTCAATAACAGGACTTGTTATCTGTGTAATAATACATCTTTAGGATATGAATTTCAATACATTATAGAATGTCCGTACTTAAATTGAGACAGAGTAAAATATATACCGAATGACTTTCAACAGTCAAATGTAATGTCATTTCAACGTTTATTTCATAGTAATGATAGTACTCTTCTTTTTAAGTTAGCATTGTTTGTACAGAAAATACTTCAATTCATTTTGGAGGAATAGCTTTTTGTCACTGGCAGTTATTTGCTGGCCAGTTAAAACACTGTTTTCAAACTTGGTTAATTCTAAATGTACACCGTCTTTTATCTTTTAGTTTACAAAACATTTGTATCCGATCTATTATGACCGTAAAACTACTGTTTTATTTTATGTAGGCCCTTTAAGTGTTTGTCTTGTTAAATTCGTTGCTATTATAATACTGATGCCCGTATGGGTCCCGTTATAAATAAAATCTTGAAATGTTGAATCTCACAGATTTCCTCCCTTGACGTACATTTAACTTTTACAACCGCTGTGAGGAGTGTGTGAACAAACATTAAAAAGAGATTGGATCTGATAACCAGACTTCCATATCTGCTTCTTTTTCTTCAGTTAGTCACCTGTAAGACACTTATACAGTAGTGTATATTGTATGCACTTGTAAATAAGTCGCATAATTAGCACGAACTTAAAGGAGGGTGCACCTTTAATTACACGATACGATAAAAGGCAGATTTATGAAGCTGCAGCCTCTCCCTATACGAATACATGCCCAGCGAGAGGGTCCGATTTCCCTCCCAGGAAGTAAAAGAAGGTCTTAACATAAGCACTTCTGCACGGTGCGACGACAAGTTTGGTCGCTTTCATAATGAGACTGAAGGAGAAAAAGAAAAACTCCAAGTAGGCAAGATGATAGAATGTGTAGAATAGATGGTGGGTGTGAGGGAAGATTTGATATTGGTGAAATACTGCTAACTCACTTCTTTACGATTTTAAAGTTAATATTCTAATCAAATAGATCTACTAAAGGTCGGGTTTCACGTTTCCAGTTCTTATTTTCAGATCCTCAAAGCGATTACCTTTAATTGCATTCATTCAACTGTACCGTATTGCGGAAGTAATCGCTGCGGGGAGTTTTATAAATGTTCATTGACATAACGAGGACGGTACCTATGTGCAAACGGGTAGGTATCATTGTTTATTTTCATCAATCGTCAGAGGTACCTTCAAAAACAGCGACAGGATGCATATAATTGAAATTTTATCAACAAAAATAACTTGCAGGTACACGATCCATTCGTTTTGTAGTTGAGTATGCATAGTTTTACCAAGGAGAGTGGCAAATTCAGTTATCTCAACTTCGAACAAAGAAAAATACGTATCAAAACGTCAAATTACATGAATTTCATTACATTTCTTCAAATTTTGTAGTCATATCAATATTATTGAGGACTGATATTTTCCCCAGTGCGAGTTAATGCATTTCCTCGGACGATTCTGTCTTTAAAATGTTCAACATGCTTAAATATGCGTCATACGTTGGCATTGTTTTAATATACCCTATACAACCTACATGTATATAAATCACACGAGGACGGTATCGCTCATTCGAGTAGGTACCCAAATAACCAGTGTGTAATGAAATGTGCAACACCTCTCAGGCTCCTAGCACCGACTTAAGCGGAACTCTGTTACACTTATGTTGAATGAACCCTATGGTCCCAAAGGACCCGAAAATATAACAACACTGAATCCAAGTACGGGGAGACTTTTTACAGCGGCCACACGACACTTAAAGATTGCTGTTTTGATAGTTAATAAAATCTGTAAAAAAAAAGATCATTTGGAAGCAAAGAATGCAACCAAGAAGAATAATAGCAAACTCGGTTTGATTGAGTCTGTTCATGAGAGGTAATGAAATGTGCAACACCTCTCACGCCCCCAAGCACTGGCTTAAGCGGAACTCTATTACACATATGTTGAATGAACTCCATGATCTCAAAGAGGACCAGAATATATAACAACACTGAATCCAAGTACGGGGAGACATTTTACAGCCATCACACGGCACTTAAAAGTTTGCTGTTGTGATAGTTAATAAAATCTGTAAAAAGATCCTTTGGAAGCAAAGAATGCAACCAAGAAGAATAATAGCAGACTCGGTTTGATTGGGTCTGTTCATGAGAGGTAATGAAATTTGCAACATCTCTCACGCCCCTATCACAGGCTTAAGCGGAAATCTATTACACATATGTTGAATGAACTCCATGATCCCAAAGGACCAGAAAATATAACAACACTGAAGACATTTTTGATGAAATATGTTCTGTTTATGGGCATAATGAAATGTCTTTTTCGAAAGTTATTCGTTGGTTTAAGAAATTCAAATGTGGGTTAGTTTCAACAGAAGATGCACCACATGGCCGTCGGCCGAAAACAGCAACGCCTGCCAAAATGGTTGCTAGAGTGAAAGATACACCACTAGGCAAATAGCTAGTATAGTTGGCATCTCATTAGGAGCAGCTCATACAATTCTGAAACGTAATTTGAAAATGAGAAAGATCTGTGCCAGATGGATTCCCCTTCTGTTGACAGCTGAGCAGCAAAAAGGCACGCGTGCAATGCGCAACATTGTTGCTTAAACAGTTTCCAAATTACAATGCACGGTCTTTCGCAAATGTCGTCACTGGTGACGAGACATGGGCTCATTTTTTTGAGCCCAAACGAAAGATTCAGAACAAAATATCGGCAGCAAGGTTTGGCAAAAGACCATGCATTGCAAATGAGTGTCAAGAACGTAATGTATGTCATAGGGTTCTGCCATTCAGGTTGCTGTACCTAAAGGCAAATCCGTAAATGCGAAAACTGAAGAAATATTTCAAAAATCGAAGACCCGCAACTGGTTTGGCCAATGTCAGATTGCTACATGACAATGCGTCATCGCACAAGGCGTCTATTGTACAAGACTTTCTGAAGCAGGAAAAGGTTGTTGTGCTCCCTCACCCTCCTTATTCGCCTGACCTTGCCCCGTGTGACTTCTTTTTGTTCCTAAGGCTAAAAAAATACCTTTCTGGTCGAAAAGTTGTGCAGCGTAAACATTTCAGTGTAACTGATAAATTGTTTAAGAAAAAAATGAATAAAAACTTTCACAATGCAATATGAACATTTTCATAGGTTTCCTAGAAAAACAGCCCGACCCTTTACTACACGTACATTAATAAAATGCATTATGTAAAAGACTGACTGAAATGCGTAGCTAATAAAAAAAAAATAGTTTCATTGGAAACACGCCTTTGCCTTTTCCAAATTAAGGACGGTTAAAGTTATATAAAGTTGCCATGACAACACAGTTCATATTAAGACTTAATAAAAAAGAAAAACATCAAATGGGTTTCCTCTATCTGTATTTCTGTCTACCTACCGGTTTCATATCATAATCATCAGGGCAGACATATAATTTTATAATTATAATATATACCAGACATTAAAACACAGTAAATTGTATAAATAATGTTAATAAATACCTTTAATTTTATTTAATTGTAATGAAAAATATGATTTCATACTCATCTAACATGTTAAAGTATTATTACTTATGTTGTTTTTTTTTTTTTTAATTCAGGATAATGATCTATGTTCAGATTTAGTGCCAGTTATATACACTTATATTAGTAACAGTATCAAAAATTGTTATAAACATAAATTCATACATTTAAGCCAAAGTATTTGTGAAATAACAGGAAAGACAATATACGAGCACGATTTGTTTAGTACATTATGTATAAACTGACTAAATCGTAGTAAAAGGACGGTAGTTTAACAATATTTTCAATAATAAAGACCTAGGTATAAAGCAAGAAAATTCAATAGTTTAAATTAGATTTGACATTTTAAAGTGGGTAGATATTATTCTTAGTTTTGAGCGTATGCCATAACACGCTTAATGTGATTCAGGAATAAAATTGACAATACCTTGATGAATGTATATACTGGGAGGGTTAGCATGGAACATGTCCTGTGTGAAACATGTGAATATACAAAGAGACAAATATTCGTAGTATGCAGGTTATGTAATGTGCAAATGTGCGAGGAATGTTTTCGACACCATCGTAAAGGGAGATTATGTAAAGAGCATGAATTTACAAGAAAAGACGCAAAAAGAGGCTATCAAGATAGAAACACATGTCAGCAACATATAGATGTACCTTTGAACTGGTACTGCTCAACACATGATAAAGTCCGCTGTGGCGAATGTTTGTTCTTTGATGGCTGCACAAGTTCATGTCAAATAGAAAAAATTCGAGATAAAGCAGTGACGTTTAAAGAGAGCGGGGAATTTACGGCGCTTGCTGTAGAGGTCAGCAAAAGAAAAAAGAACACCGAACAATACATTAATAACACAGAGGCCATGAAAATATCTATCTTGGAAAGGCATGACAAATTCAAGAATGAGGTCGAAGCATGTGGAGATAAGTTGGTCAGTCACATAAAGAAATTGGTCGAAAGCATGCTTCAGGAAGGCGATGAAGCATTTCATAAGAGCAAAACAGAAATATGTCTGCTAGAGAAAGAATATCGCGGCATAGCCGAAACTATTTCTAGTATAAACAACACAATTCAACCAGAGGGTAAACATCCATATAAGCATTTTATTAACTCAGTAACATCTCGGCAGAAATTGAAACATATCGATGAACAACTTCTTAAATTGGAACAAAAGAAAAATATAAAGAATTATGAATTTTGCCAACATCCGAAAGTCGAAACGGCAATAACGGATTGCAGAGTATTAGGCACAGTTAAAGAGCTCACAGTTATGGGGAATGAACAAGGTAGGAGCCCTGTGTTCTATATTTTGCAACATACAAGCTCGTACTATAAATCCATTGCCTATTATATTGAATTAATTATGCGACATTTGAATTATACTAAGAACAATTTATGTCTTGAATTACTATGTGTTCTTCTTAAGAACAATAGAAAGTAAAGAAAATGTGGCTTTGCGTTGTGTTGCCACGAATGAATACAATTATACTTAAATTCTTATTTATTTTTAAACGTGTTTATTAATAAGTGTTCTATAAGAAACGTGTGTAAAGAAATTTTAAACACCCATGGTATAAAACAATTCATGCGGATTGTACAGTCCAAAATTCAAGAAATATCTAGATATCACAGAAAAAGCATGGATAATCCATTGATTTCAATGGTTTCTTTCTAATGTATATGACATAAGACATTTACGCAGTAAAAAGGATATAATAAAAATGTGTAGTATTTGTTACATTTCTAGTATATCCGAGACATTTTCTCAAAAATAGAAATAAAAGAAAAAAATCACGAGAGTTTTGGACGTTCTAAAAATTTTTTTTTTTTTCATGTCAGTTACGCAATATTCTATGTACTGATATGAAAATATAAGAATATTAAACCAATATGTCATGCATTATTTTATAGTTTACTTCAGTTCTTGGTTCTCATAAAAATTATTTGAATACCATTGTCAAATTGGTCAGGCCCTTATGATCGCTGAAAATGATAGTCTAGAGTAAATGTTGAAGTAGATTAATGGAAAAATAAAACAAAATATCTATTAAGGGAGTTTGCGGGTGTTCTACCACAGCTGATGGTTCAGAATGTCTCATGAAGGCCCCGTTCAAAATTTGAGGTAACCCCATGGGTTAAATCTCACCCAACTCTTTAACGCGTATTTTTAGAACAGACATCCCTGTAACAGTTATGAAATGATACATTTGCCAATGCTATTGAAAATACGTCATAAATACACTACGCAAATACCGCAAAAACAATATATGGAAACGTGTCAGAGGTATGCATAATCATACATATTTTTGCGGTATTTGCGTTGTGAATTAAGGACGTATATTTCCATAGCATGGGCAGATGTATCGTTTTATAATTGATACACTAGTATAGTGTTAGAAGAATTTACCAGGAATAAAATATCCTAATAAACTATCTATCCTCCTATTATTTCAGAGGAAGAAAAAAACAAAACTACTCTGACGAAGATTGTAAAAGAATCTCAGGTTCCAATACCACAGGTATGGAAATTGTAATGGACTTTGTGTTATTAAGGCGAATATCAATTTGATGTTTTCATTCCGGATATCTGATGATGATGAAATAAAGATTTGTTTTTTAAAGATATCCGATGACCATCTTTTACTAACATATCTTATCTTTAGATGTTTGCTACAAATGGATTTTATTGATGCATTAACTCTAACCACTAGATCCTTTCGGACCATCCAAACACCTTGTTAGGAATCCGACTCATTAACATCCGCAGAATATTAGCAGACGTTTTAAACATCTTTTACAGATAACATATTTACTCGATCCGAAGAATGACGTTACGACAACGAAGTTTGCAAGTAAATTCGAAGCTCTTCTGGCAGGTAGGATCAAAGTTGTTCATACCTTTTCGTCGGACCAATGTAAAGGCAACTTACCAATTGCTCTTTTGTGCAGACCACAGACAGAAAGGGAGTTTGCTGAAATAGAAAGCATACTGAAAACAGTACCAGGTTATTGCTTACTTTTATTTTCTAGTACAATACATTGTACATGATGGATTGTATATTTTTTGTCTCGTTTTCTTGTTTCTTTTGGCCAGACAATACCTTTTACAGCTTAGTAGGGAGTCAGTGGCGCAGTGGTTAGCAGGTTGGACTACAACGCCAGCGGTCCGGGTTTGATTCCCGGTCGCGGCTGATATCCCGACTAGTGTTCAGTGCTGGGTGATTTCCTTAAATTGGTACTATTTTCACCAGTATCGGCATGGACTGAATGTTGGAGAGGTAAATATGACACCTGTCTTGGACTCGGCTGGAAATAAGTTGTTCCATCCATTCCAGGAGGAAACTTTCGTCGACTACCAACGTTAAACAAGAAACTTTACCGTTACCTTTACCTTAAAATGTTTGTTTGTTTGTTTGTTTTTGGTTTAACGCCGTTTTTCAACAGTATTTCAGTTATGTAACGGCGGGCAGTTAACCAAACCAGTGTTCCTGGATTCTGTACCAGTACAAACCTGTTCTCCGCAAGTAACTGCCAACTTCCCCACATGAATCAGAGGTGGAGGACTAATGATTTCAGACACAATGTCGTTTATCAAATAGTCACGGAGAACACACGCCCCGCCCGAGGATCGAACTCGCGACCCCGCGATCCGTAGACCGACGCTCTACCTACTGAGCTAAGCGGGCGGGTTACCTTAAAATGTACTACAACAGACATTCTATAGGTACATTTCAAAAACTTATTCTTGATAATGTGGTAAGATATACTTTATTAATTAAATAATGTTTTAAATCATAAACAAACTGTTACACAATTTAAATATATCTTATTAAATCAACAGTTCAATCGTGTATTATAAAATACTGGAAAATAAATCAAGTAATCCTATTAATAAATTTAAGCTTTGTATTATTTTTTTTTACAGCCAATATGCATGAAAGGGTCGCAGTTATATACATACATGTTGTCAATGACAAAGCAAGTTTGCCGATTGTCCCAACAGCAAAGAAAGTCAGTGAGATAGAGAATATTGGCATCATACTAGATGTTATGTTTAAAGACAGTAAAATGCCTACATCAGCGATTTATCCTTGCAAGCACACAGACAAAAGAAGCTCGATAGAAGCGTTTGTAGATTTCGTGAATCTCGTTATTCAAAGAAAGTAAATGATAATAAATACGCTAAATGGATTAAAAGTAGCTAAAAATTATGAAAATGACGTTAAGATTTAACAAAATGTACAAAAAGCAGTGCAAGTTTAGGTTACTGTCCAGTTAGGTCCAGTAAAATTCATTTAGAAATGTTCACTAACCAAGTAATCACTTTTAACAAACATATTACATAGACACACACACACGCGCGAACACACACGAAGACACACACATTGCATGTAAATTGTAAAACCGTCGTTTGCATTATCAAAGTAACATAAATATATGAAAGTAGTGCATAACTTCTCCGTTATTGTAGATTATGCAAATATGAATGGCAAATGTTATTTAGTACTCAGAGGTTGTAACAACATTATCCGTCTGCACGCATATTCAGTGTACCAGCACAGAATAATTACAAAGTCATCCGTCAAATCACCCTGCTCTGTGGCAGCAAACTGAACAGTTGTTTACACAATAGGACATCAACATGACATTATTTTCTGGTGTGTTTTGGAATGCAGGGATGTTGTAAACTATCATTAAATATTGACAACATGTATGTAGGACTTGTCACAGATCGTTATCTACTGTACAGTCTGATCTTTATGCACATAAACAGCGTACATCAAAACTGAAAATTAAAAACACATGGACATGATGGACATGTCAGTAAAAACGATCTCCATTTTTTAAACATCCAGTCAACTTATACAAAAGGAAAACTGCAAACACTGAAACACCAAACAAAAAGAGGTTTTTTACTTAACAAATACGAATAAATAGAAAGATTATGGAAAGCTGCTTGAGCACCATTCTAACATGCTAAATGATAAATGCCATACTCCTGCTCTACTTGTCGGGACAATTCATGTAAGCATTATTTGTTTTGCCATGGCAATAATTATTTATCATTTGACAATTATATCTCGATGTGATATTTGAGAATTGACGTTAAGTATTTCGCATTTGTCGATTTTGAGGCCAGTGAGCCGTGTTAATTCAAAATGTTAGATATTAAATGCCGAATAAAATGCTTACTTGTATTTTAAGGTTTTTATTTGTATTTTGAAAGAAAATCAGTATTTGGTATTGGATTCTTAGCAACACTTCCATGAATGAAACCATTTCAACAAAATAGCAAATAAAGTGGACGGATAAAATAGGATATCCAGTACATCAAAAGTGAACAGTGTATGTATAACCTTTACACACAAATGTTATCTTCACCCCTGATAGAGAGTAACCTCAACAGCCATATTTGTCAGCTGGAGATACTTCAAGTTGGACAGCATGTACATTATAATTGTTTTCTAATCAAACGCTCAGAAAAATAAAAACAGTACCAGGTTATTGCTTAAAACAACATTCCAGCGACTATAACCACTCTTTTTTTAATATTGAAAGGGTGTTTCTCCTTACATTTGAATTTCAGTCTCTGAAAAGGGATCATTCTCAACGAAAAAAGAAATACCTTTATCAGTTAAACTCGGAGGTTAAAAAGCAGTGTTAATTTACTACATTCATAATGGATTTTTAAGCAAGGCGTGCGGTCTTTAGTCATTTAATCAAACCTTTAAATCCGACGCAACAATGATTTTGAAAGGCAGTGTTAATAACTTTGAAGCAATCGCCTCTAACTGCTGTGGGTTCAAAACTTTGCTATGTAAAATCGTTCATGTAAGGCTGTAGTCGAGCTGGCTTGCGAAAGACAAGTGGTTCTACTCATGTGCCGACCCGTGATGAATCTTGGGTCATCCTCAGCCATCAAAAGCTGGAAAGTCGCCACTGACCTATAATTGTGTCCGTGTGATGTTAACTATATCCCTTTCCGCCCTCCACACCCCCTTCGCTGAAAATAAAAAAGAACCAAATTAGAAAATGCTAATATGTTAAGGTGGCCGCCTAAACAATACTATATCATTAGTTATTCTAAATGTATTGGATCAAGTGTACTTCTATGTGTCCTAATTATAGCTCATTGAAAATCTTCCTTACCTGTATATTCATGTTGTTATATGGCGCTCAAAATCTGGTCATGTCGTTTATTTTCTGACAAATTCCGAAGTGTGAAACACTATAAAAATCCATAAAAGTGATAATCTGTCATTAGCGAATCAGGAAAGCAATATTATCTTTTGAAAGAACTGTCATTAGTCACACTTCTACAATTCTTACCGAACGAAAAAACATGTCATAATACAGTGGCTTGTATTTTTTGAACGCAGAAAAAGATTTGTTAGTTGTCCATAAAAATTGACTTAAGGACGTATTGTAGAATTTTGGGCGAAATATTTCCCAATAACAGAATTTCTTAAAACTTTGGATATTGAAGGACAATCATCTAAGATATAAAATATGCAATAAAATCATAGGTCACCGGCATTGAAAAAGGGTTATCTGCCCTTGAAAACGGCATTTCCCCAACACAGAATTTTTAAGAGACAGCTGCACCTGTACATTCCTGTAAGTTCTTGGAAAATCACCATTAGAGCTAGAAAATCTAACATGTTTAATCTGGTACTTCGTTTTTAGTATTAAACACTTTGCTTAATATCTAAAGGAAAATGAAAACAAAATATAAAAATACAATCTCCGTAATTACTTACGCTTAAATGCTTATTTAAACCTCCGTTAATGAATGCTTGCACTCAATTGTGCACCAATAAATTGTCATTTAAAGTCGTACATCAACTGATTTACAAATAAGCTCCTTTCAAACCTGATAAGAAGGTGAAGGCAGCTATTCATTTTGTATTATCGTAAACACACCAAACAAAGCCAAACTCTATGGTAACACAGCTGACATAGTACATTTGACATGTATGTTTTTAAATGAAAGTAGTACGATGTCCAAAAAACAATAAATAAAGTTTATCATACATCCATTTCCCGTGTTTCAAGTGGGTTTAGCGCCATTTTTAACAAAGCTTAACAAGTATTCCTTGATTTTGCATTAGTGCAAACCTGTTCTCGCAAGTAACTGCCAAATTCACCATACAAATCACAGATGGAAGACGAAATGATTTCGGACACAGCGTTTTTATCAAATCGTTACAGAAAATATACACCTACCTGTCGATCGAACTCACGACCTCGCGATACGCATATCCTATGGAGCTAAGCGATGGGTTTCAAATCCTAAATATCTTGTTGCTAACCTAAGCAAAGCTAGGATTACCTCGGTGAATCCATGCTAAAGTGTTAGATTACGCAAACATTCTGACAAAGTTTCAGTCACACTAGACCGGAATTAAGATACATTTCTCATTAGTACAGAACAACAATTGCTATATCTGACTATTGTTAATTTCATCCATGTCCCAAGATGACCAGATATCGTCCCAAGTCAATTGTGCACAGTACAACAATAACTAAGCACCTATATATTTCGTAATAATACCTACTTTTGGACGTATGCCGCAGTCATACTTAAAATCTATCGGTAATGCAGTCTGTATTATTTATTGCAAAAATATGTATGTTCAAATTTTCAATGAAACCATTTTGTACACATGCCGCTGGCATATTGCAAATCCATCGCCAGCCAAGGCAATATGTACTATTCTTTTGCAGTGACAAGGATTCGACACATAAAGAAAATCAAAAAAAAAAGATAGTATTACGATTTTATACAGTTTCGGCAAGTTTTTTTCGGCACATAATGCTTAAAATGAGGGGTTTAATTTCTCAGTGTATCTTAGCAGACCCTGACAATCTCATTAGCAGACACAGTCTTGACTTGAGTTTACAATACAGCACTGATTTCGCAGCAAAATATGTTAAAACTCCGTATTGAGGACGCCGCAGGTGTACTAAAACTCCGCCGGCAATGCAATATTTACTATCTATTGACCAAACATCCCAGCAAAATGTATCGCGAAGATAAAATAAATCCCCAGGCTTTCCTGAAAATTGTGTATTACAGTAGTAACAAGGGTTCGAGCCAATTGTCTGATACCTAAACATATAATGCATTAAATGTTAATATCACAATGTGTCTCATCCAGACCCCAAATTACCTTAAGTTGACACATTCCTGACTTGAGGTCCTCATTACGGTACAACATACAGCAGCAATGAGCACCAAGTATGTTCAAATGGGATAGAGGCCTTCCTCACACGTAAATCACTGGCATATTGTACTATTAGTTCCACAAATACACCAGCAATATATTGAAGTGGTTAAATGTTTAGAGAAATACTACTGATAATATACTCATATCCAAAACAAATAAGACAAGTTTTAAAATTTAGTTTAAGGAGAAAATGACTTGAAATTACAATGTTTTCAATAGCTGCAATGCGAAAACTAAAACTCATTTAGTGTTGTCAATCCTTGAAACGGAATGTCACGTCTAGGGATCAGTGACACCAAAATAACTTAAAAACATTCTGATTGGCTGTTATTGTACATTTGACTAAGATAAACCGAAGAGATTTACGAAAATATGCAGAATTCGGTTCATAACAGAACATACAAACAAGTCAAAGTACTTCAAAAGCGAATATTGCATTTCAGAAACATCACCTTACGATTCATAAACCGTTTCGTTTGATGCTCTTTTATAATCACATGATACGGCTCCTGAGAGTTTTGAGCCAGGTCGTACACCATTGGTGTGAAACTTTTTGCTATACTATACAAAAAGCGTTAAGAATCTCGGTTAAGTGTTAAATTCTTATATTGATATTGAACAACAGGCCAACTCTTCGTACAGGTACAGATAAATACATCGAATACGGTGCCAGTAAAGACAGCGTATGGTTTTTCAATGACACCAGAGAAGATTGCTAAATTAAAATGCTACTAAACTTGGTTAAGAATACAGGTATAAAACCAAACAAGACAAACGTATCAACATTAGACATTAAACAATATCAACTAGAAAAGTCTAAATAACTCCTTCAGTTTCTTAGTATTGTAATTAAAATAGGTTTTAACAATTTGAGAAAAAGTTTATTGTATCACCATTGGATGGAGGAGGTGCTCAACGGTCTACGAACAGTGCAAGCAAAGCTCCTATTTCTTCTGAAAACATTTTAATATTTGTTGATACAAGTAAATAGTTCTTTTTCATCAGAAATGTACCAACAATAAAAATACAAGTAAATATAGCACAAATAACTGAAATCAGTAAAGTCCTACATATTAAGCCATTTGTAAATGGGGTCAAGATTAATAGCCCTGAGTTAATAATGTACAACCTGGTGATTTCGTTAGTATTCATTCGTGCAGTGGCCAGTGAAAGGTAATTCGAGTTTTCAATGCACAACAAAATATATATATGTATACTTCACACTTCTTTAAAAATAGTTTTAACCAATTTGTAAACATTTAACCACATACCGTCACCAAATCACGGCCAGTAATCAAAGCCACGCTAGATCTCTTAACAGGGTTTATTTTGTAAACTACGATACCTTTAATTTCTTCTAAATGTTTTTATGGTTGAACATCAGTACTAATCCTTTCATACGTATTTATTTATTGAAGAATATTTTCGCTAGAGTTAAAATTCATTTTTGGAGTTGAGGTGTTGGTTCGTGTGATATTCTGGATATTTACTGTTTGAAACAGTGGTTTTATCAGGTGATATACTTTTAAATATTTCTGTAACACTCTGAAAATAATATGTATTTTAGAAGCAAGATTAAAATAATCATAAACCATCCGAATATAAAATAAAATAGTGTGCGACTCAAAAATTAAAACATGCAAATTTGAATATTGTTTGAAAATACAACACTTAGTACTGATGTGTGCCTTTAACATATCAATATATATTATGTTATATATTTTACATATGCTGGCAAATAACTCCTTGCTTTAATTTTTCAAAAACAATGTGTTAACTGACAGATTTGAATTGTAAACAATATTTTTAGGTTTTAAATTCTATTTTAAACCATATTTTATATAGAGGATAAGAATGAGCTTGTCGGCATATTTCAACTTGGCCAACTTGAAGGCAAAGATGGACACATTTTTAAAACGCACTCCCGATACACCAAAAAAGGCAAGTCTTACTATTCTCATATGATCTTTTTCAATGAATCGAAACATGAAGTTAAACAACTCAAAATGTTTTAATGTTGATACATTCAAGTTATGTTTCGTTTTTCTTGTAGATAACATCTATTTATGCCGCTTGAATTGACATTTATCAATAAAATCTGTAAAAAGATCCTTTAGAAGAAAGGAATACAACCAAGTAAAATAATAGCAGAATCAGTTTGATTCTGTCGTATTCTTTAGAAGTTATGGAAAGTGCAACATACGTCACGTCCCAACCAACGGCTTAAATAACATATTGAATAGACTCCGTGATCCAAATGAATAGGAAAAAACTATATCAAAACTAAATCCGAGTGACTTGCAAAATATTGTTTACATATAATTTGTCATCTCCAAAGACGGAGGGATATTATTTTGGTGTGTTCGTATAACCATCCTTGCGTCCGTGCATCCGTCTGTCCGAAATATAATAATACAAAATTATTCAGTTATAATCGCTAAACCGCACGCAATTATTAATTAGCATCAGATGCATTGACCCGTTTAAAATGGAGTGTTTTGGCAAAGAAATAAAAAATGCTAATAATTGCAAAATTCTTTTAGCTAGAATCACCAAATCAGTAGCACATAAATTATGTTCTTATTCAGTATTATCCCCCTTAACCCAAAGTTTAAGCATAGTCTAGTAAAAGAGAATTTCCCACCCTCACCCCCTTAATTCGGTATAAAATAAGGATTTTAGTACTGTATCTAAGTATTCTATTGACGGACCTTCGTGACACTTTACAAACTACATCAATATAGATCACTCTACGGCGCAGGTGAACGGTCAACTGTCTTCTGGATCACATTAGTAATCCCTATTTTTGCCCTTTTATCATTTTAAAGTCCACAAACCCCCACATAACAAAGTTATCCATTGATGAATCTTCCTGAAATTTAAGACAAATAGGGATCATTATGCATAGCTTTCATCGGAATATTTTCAGTTACTGTAGAGTTATTATCCTTTAATTGTTCTAAAATTTAAAAAAAAAAATCAACGGAAAGAAGTAACCCATTGATGAATCTTCATGAGACTTGATACAAATATATATCACTGTAAGGAAGAGTTTTTGTTTCCTTGCTTTGTTAAATAGTAAGAACCAAAAAAACATGGCGCGGTCCTATTATACATATCTTGTGCATATTTGGAAACGAAATAGCTTTCAAAATATAGTCGCTTCAATCACAAAACAACCTATTTGACGGGAGATATAAATTTACTGAATTTCGCTTGAAAGATCAATACATTAGCGTTGATTCTTGATATCCTCTTTTGTCCTGAGTACATTCCACAATGATTATTTAACATATTATGTTTCCGATTAATATGTCAGTACGTTAATTGTTTTTGTACGAATTATTTTATATTTGACCTCGAAGTAGTTATCTGATACATTCTGTACTGCCATTTCATATTTTAACGGTTGAGCTACAATACTTATACAGAGTAGATATCACTGGCCCCAGATCGACAAAAATGCCAATGCATATGTTAAACCCTACCCTTAGGTATACAATGAGAACCACGGTACCCAGTGGGAAATATATATTAATATATTTCACTTGCGTATTCCTCAGCATTTAAATCGCGCATTTCTCTACCCAAAACGCACAAACGTACTTATTGCATATTGCACAATTGGTATTTTATTTCCCATCATGTACCAGTCACATTTTATCAATGTTTGTTATCGTAGTGAAATGTTACACATTTTAGGTGTTCTTCATCGTTATAGACAAAACTACTAACCGTCCTTTATACGCGTTTCGGGCATGTCAACCTTTCATTAACCCATTTGTTCACTAGTCAGACAAGACAGTATGATTAGAATAAATTTCTGCCTAGATCAGCTCTAACATTACTGACACAATACATGACTGTATAAAGTAAAACATATAAATAGGGTCAATCCGAGGTAGCAGTACACAAGTGCACATCATAACTTGTTTGGCGTCGGGGGAGACCTAGAGCGTAACTTTTAAGGATACAACAAATTTAAATCTAGCAGATTCCACAATCATATTTGATTGAAATAACCTTTATGATTATTTTTTTGTAACTGATCACACAAATGCCCGTAATATACGGAGTGTGTAAGAACAAGTTAAAGAAGCATTTTGAAATTTTTCCTTCTTTTTAAAGTTCGAGCGATTTGTGGTGAAATTCTCTGAAAGAATTCCGTAATTTGTTATCGAGGTAACATTATAAATCATACACTTGTATTAAACTGTTTCGTACAAAAACTACAATACATTTGTGAAAGATTTTTTATATATGCAAAATTCAAGTTACGTTTATGATAATTATTAAGAAATAGTGGTTTCATTACGAAACACTTGCTTTATCTGTTATCTGGAAAAATAGAATTTACGCTTTATATTACGCCTAATTCATCAACCAGCATATTTGAGCCGTGCCATGAGAAAACCAACATAGTGGGTTTGCGACCAGCATGGATCTAGACCAGCCTGCGCATCCGCGCAGTCTTGTCAGGATCCATGCTGTTCGCTTTCAAAGCCTATTGGAATTGGAGAAACTGTTAGCGAACAGCATGGATCCTGACCAGATTGCGCGGATGCGCAGGCTGGTCTGGATCCATGCTGGTCGCAAACCCACTATGTTGGTTTTCTCATGGCACGGCTCATTTGTTGAATAAGTATGAAATGATCAAGCAGGAGGTAATATGTAACTTTGAAAAATATTCTAAGCTACGGTTTTACAAATGTGATATTATTGGCCTAAACTAGTGTATTGCTTAGCACAATCCCGTCATCCAAATGGGCAAAATGAAATGACCCCTAAAGGTGTATTTTTTTGTCTTGTTTTTTTTTTTCTATATAATTTTGATGTAAATCCAATGTTGTAAATTTTATCAGACATTCAAAAGTATTCTACGCTCTCATATCTTATAAGTTATATCTAAAGTATACCGATATTCATCAATATAATTTCTTAAAGACACTGACATCAAGGTTTTCGCTAAAACCATCTTGCCTTATAATTCAGTTTGCTCATATTATGAATATTAGAACATGATTTTTTTCTAAACTGACTTTAAACGCCAATCAAAAGAAAAAGGAAAAAGCCCTTGAGCCCGGATTCGAACACTGGCGCCGTGGCAATAAACATTTTCCCTTGAGTTCTTGGCCAGTACTCAACGGACTAATACGTACTTAACAGTAGTTAAATGTAACGCTTTATAATTAAAGCTGTTTACCTCTGGTATCCCGTTACATACGCTTTTCGATTTTGAATTGCAAGCTAGTAAAAACAACTAATCCTTATGTCTTTCTATAACATATAATCTGTCAGTAATTAAGTAAAGAAATATAGCAAATATTCTCTGACATCTATGACATTTCATTCATTAATTGCCTTGCAATCTCATGGTCAGTGCCTTTAAAGAATAAACATTTAAACATTGTGCCTTTGCATATTTAATTAATTTAAATTTTGTGCCTTTTAGTCTTACAAATTTTGTTTTCGTTTTCTGTCAGTATGTGTATCTACTAGACCCAGAGAATGGAGAAACGACAAAGCAATTCATCGAGGGATTTAAACTATTTATTAACTGTGATATTGAATTGAAAGAAGTTCAGAGATCGACTGATTGTAAGGATAACCTCCCTATAATTCTATTGTGTAGGAGGCAAACAGACAGGGCTGAAGAAGATATTAACTCAACATTAAAATATCTACATACAGGTTTGTATATATATGCATACTCCTTTTTCTCGTGTATAAATGGTACAGAGCTAAGAACAGAATGATAATACTGTGTTATTTCAATAGTGTATTAATCATATTGTAACATGGTGGTTGCCTTGTTATGCATTTTATGCTCCGTTTATATCAACACTTTAACATATTAAATCCCGTGGCAGGAAATTAACCATCCGATTTTTTATGTTGAATGTTGTTTTTTTCAGACGATTTGTACACAAGAACTGCTCTTATCAATATCCATGTCGTCAGCGATGCCTTATACTTACCGACAGTCCCAACTACAAAGAAAATCAGCAGTATTTTCAATAAAGATCTGGGTATCATACTAGATTTTGGATTTGTTCAAGATGGTGTCAACAAATTAATTTACCCCTGTAAACATGATGTAACTACGAACTCTAAACAAGCCTTTCATGACTTTGTCACAAATAAATAAGAGCTTGGAACAGCATTTTATCTGAAAGTCATATAAAGTTTTATATGTGTATACATATGTCTGTCTTGTTTGGAAATATATCTTCAATCATACAGTCAAACGTTGTTAATCGAAAAAAGAATTTAATTCGAAATTATTTTTATCTTGTTGAACCTTTTGAGTCTTGTAAGATACTTTTGAACGTAAATACATGAATAAAAAGAATGCTTATAGAATAGATGGTGTGAAAATAAAGTAAATTAAAAAAAAAACGATGCACCATTTGGCTATAGTGATAATAGGGGAACAGTTGGTTGCATTTCTATTTTACATTGTATCATACAAAACAATTTAAATAGTGGATTGAAATTGTATAGTTGTTTTATTGACTTTGAAAAATGTTTAGACACCATAGTCATTGATGCACTTGTACAGCTGAGAATAAGCTGTAAAAGTCGAATTATCATATAATTTTTGTATGCGTTTGTATCGTCTTGTATAAAATTGCCATGTAGTTTTAATGTTTCTATCAAAATTTTGAAACAATGGGAGCCACTCTCGCCTTTCATTTTCATTCTATTTGTTAATGGTTTTACCGATAGCATTGATTTAAATAATCTTACGGGAAACGATATCAACCAGAAATTGCTATATTCAATACTATAAGCAGGTGATATGGCAATATTTACGACAGATAAGTATAGCCTACAAGCACTTCTTGATAGTATTTATATGAAAATGGGGTATCAAAAAATAAATGTAAAAGAAAGAATGAAGATTTGTGGCTTTGATAAACGTAGAATGAGAAAACTGAGAAAATTGATAGATTTTGTTACTTGAGAATTTTCAAATTAAGCCACAAATAATTTGTATGCGCTGTTTAAAAAAGTGAGTCTGGATGTACAGCCTAAAATTTCTGTTTTTGACAGGCTTATAGTCCTTATTTTGTTATATGGATGAGCATTGTGGGGACTTTATATTTTTTGTTTTTGTTACTTGAGTATTTTCTAATAAAGTCACAAATAATTTGTATGCGCTGTTTAAGAGAGTACCTCTTGATGTACAAACTACAAATTCTGTTTTTGATAGGCTTGTAGTCTCTATTTTGTTATATGGATAAGCATTGCAGGGAATTTATATTTTTTGAGAAATAGACATTTTACATATTATGTTTTGTAAACAAATATTAAGAGTAAAACAACAAGCTACAAATGTTCTTGTTTTATGGAAATTAGGGCTGTTTCCTTTATCTTTTGATCAACTCAAAGAGCCCTGAAATACTGGATAACAATAAAAAGAAATGAAACTTCTACAATTCACAATCTATATTTAGAACACTGGGACTGGAGAAGATGTATCAAAATAAACATATTATAAACAGTTGGGTTTTAGTTATTTGATTGACCATTTCGATGTAGATACAAGTTAAACCACAGCAAAAGTTCCATCTAGGGAACATCTATTTAAATATATACTAATCATCTTTTAAAGTTTTTGTTGCAATAATGTCTGTTTTAAATATTGGTCACCAGTGTGTGGAACCCTAGGATTTGGCTAAATGACAAGACCATTCTAACTTATTGACATTCCGCATCCCCCATTTAAGCGCCTCGGGGGCGTTACACTTGTACCAAGGGGGCATATATTTTTGCACCAAATGAAAAAAAAGAAAGAAAAAAAAAATGAAAAGAACTATTTTGTTTCTATTGCTTGAACAAATGCCAAGTCCGCTTTTTCCACAGTATTTACGCTAACATAAGTTGTTAAATTCAACAACAAAGTAAATCCGTTACCACTTTCAGTTGAATAAATACGGCAATTAAGAAACACTGGCTGTACACATTGACCTGATTTAAACTCAGTTAAAGATGTCCATGTGTTATTGGAAAGTAATACACGCATTTAGAATTTTTGAGAAGTTAATAGAGTGGATGGCTGACCTAGCAGTAGCGGACATAAAAAGTGAATAGTAGATATTTTACGGAACTTCATGTTTTCTTTTTTCTAACATGTAAAATGGATATTTTACGGAAGTACATGTATTTGATATTTTGCCTGACTTCTGGGAAGTAAAATGTTCACCTTTCCAAAGCTGGTTAGTCATATTTTGTGCTAGATATATGACGGAATACTTATGTACTAGTGATTTGATACACTAACAACCTAAGACCTCGCACACAAAAAACTTAGTGGTCATTGATCAATAATTCATGACTGTAAATTAGTAGTATCTGTACTAAAGTGAAAGTGACATCCGGGCGTTCGATTAATAACTTTCTTGCGCACAAAGAGATGGTCGCAAAAGGGTTTGTTTTCACATATTAAATATGCATTCGAAGGTAACGGAATATATTAAACTTTGTGACAAATGAGATGTTTGATCTGCTTCGAAAATGTGTAATGCACAGAGCTCGTTCAGCCAGCGAGTCGCCTCAATTAGGAAAGAATAATTTAAACGCCACAGGTTATTTCTTAGGACACGGAGTTCGATTAGCCAGGTTTTATGACAACAGCATTTGAGTTAAGTTGCTTTGTCAAGTGTGACTTACCGATTCTAAGTAACTTATCAGACATCAGTACTAAGAAGAGTAAGGGATCAATATGTACAAGAATGCCAAATCACCATAATTGTTACATCTAAAATGGAATGTCATGCAAATTTCAAAAATGCCTTTGAATTTGAAAGTTATTTGTGTAATATCAAAAATGACTATTTAAGAAAATTGTATACCTGATTACGTATATCTGCCCATAACCGGACAATTAAAACAAGGTGTTTTAATGGTGTTGAAAGGAGTGATACAGTATGCCAGTTAAGTATTAATGGAATGTTTGGACTGAATATCATTTTTTAAATATATGCTCATAGGAAGAAATTTTTTAAAATTTTTATTTCTTCACCTAATATTTTTAAATTAAATTATCGTTTTGTTGATAAAAATGGAATTATGCATTACAAACTTGCAAAGTGAATAAAATGCATCCTACTTTAAACAAAGTGTTTGTAATAATAAGTATGCTGTTTTTTATTGGGGCCATCGTAGCCGAGTGGTTACTTCAAATTACTTACTCCTCATCGATGTTGGTTCGAACCTCACTCGGGGCGTTAAATTCTTCATGTTAGGAAGCCGTCAAGCTGGCTTACAGGAGGTCGGTGGTCGTTTGTGCTGAAATAATGCACGGAGAGGCACCTGGGGTCTTCCTTCACTATCAATGCTAAAAAGTCGCCATATGACCTATAATTGGATCGGTGCAACGTTATACATAACAAAATAAATAAATGGTTAATTTTTAAATGGTTTGAATGTGGTTTGTGGTAAACTTGTGTAATGCTGAAAAAGTTTTGATCTCACTTTTGTATCATATCTAAATCGCGAATGACATTGTTCTTATAAAGATGCGGTATAAAGTTGAGTTGTTATTTATATCAGCCAGAGTTACAATTAAATACTGTGAATTCATTAATATTCGTGGGGAACTAAGTTTCGTGGATTTCGTGGTTTATTTAATCCACGAAATTTAGTCCCAAGGAACAAGTAAATTTCCAATTCATTTAATCTTCAAAAATTGAAATCCACGAATTCATGTCCCCACGAAATTGCCGTTTTGACTAAAACCACGACATTTCATGCCCACGAAATTAAATGATTTTACAGTATCACTTGCTCGAGTGCCGGTGCGACGATATCTCCAACAAAATAAATAAATAAAGTATCATCTGGAATGCTAACATTTAGCTCCAGCACACCTATTCTTTAACAGTGGCTTTTTGGCTTGGAGCTACGGCTCTGTCAGAATAATCTGTATGTTTGATGTATTGATGACGTAACACATTAAGCACAGATAATGCTTGACTCACTTTCTATGCTATCATTGCTATAATTATTGTTGAATTGCTGTTAAATATAGAATTTGGGTCATTTGTGGTTAATTTGGGTTCATTATATGGATAGCTGGGTCCCAGTATCACACATTATGTCATTTACAAAAGTTAAAGGGAACCAGATATTTGATAGAGCAAGTACTCGTTGTAAAACGTTATGTTTAAATTTGGACTAATCAGAAACAAGTTCTAAAATAGCACGTATGCTGGGGGTATATATACGTAGATGGATGATAGAGAGCTCATTCGGTATCCAGCGGTGGAAGAAAACACATCGAGGATTCAACTAATAATTTATCTCAGTACCTTGATAAGGAGGCTATTGCAGTACCCTGTCAGGGCGGATAAATTATTAGAAAGAAGACGTTTGAAGTTCATAGACTAAAGAAGAGTTGCATAATATCAACAAGATTTCGAGCTTTAGGGCCAGCACATAGGAGTTTTACCTTAAGGGTAGTCGAATGCTATAGACGATAGCAGATACAGGCTGAGCATCGGGAAGCTGAGACAGAGACCCAGAGTTTGGTAATCTACTGAGATAGTAAGAGAGTTCCAGCTTATAGACGGTTCAGCATTACTGGCGAAGTACAGCCAAGACATCGGGGATATACCTATATGGTAGCTGAATGCTACATATGATAGCATATAGGCGCTGAGCATCCAGGAGTCAGGGCAATCATATAGAGTTGAGAGGACCGAGGCCAAGCATCTATGCGATAGGACTCGTTTGTTGTTGATTCAAAGACATTGTCTGACGGGAACTTCAACAAAAAGACCAGTCAAGTATAGAGTCTCCAGCCTATAGATGTTTGAGCTAATTGAAAATTGTTAGTTTGAAATATTTAGTGATTTCCCTGAAATTGTCTAGCTCATAATTAAAATCATTGGTACACGAATCATTTAGGCAAGGTAGCCAGAGGAAAATTCTATATACGAGATATTTGGTCTAACCAGCTCTACGTTTTAAATAAGGACATTCTACATCGTTTGTCAGCTAGTCTATGACATAGTCATCTTTGCACCTTAGCACCTTAGCACCATTGTTCAAGATACTAAAGGCGTAGGCACTTACTTGGGTCATATAACCAGTATTCTGTCAGGCTCTAATGTATTGTATATGTATATGTATTGTTTTTGTTTTTTGGTACCCAAGTGTGTCTTAGTATGATACGAAAAGCCGGGAAGCTGCCGCAAACCGAAATCAATATGTTACGAATTCATTGATTGATTACAGCAACTAGTGACCTGTGACGTGGGCTGCGCAATGCGGAAATATTGGAAGTTTTCCGGTTGCAGTTGCTCTTTTGTTAGACTCTTCCACGCGTGAAATACTACATATTAACGATTGTTACAAGCCAAATGCTATGACGTGCCAGGTATAAATATAGTGAAAGATAGCAGTCGCTAATTGGTTGAGTGTATATATCTATTTTAACGTCACACAGAGCTCCTTTTTGTTTTTAGATCTTTATTTTTGGCGGCTGCTTTAGAATATATACATGAGAAATTGAGCTGTGTTCGTTAAGACAGATCAGTGTAACAGACTACTCTTTTGTTTTCTATTATTAAAATAGGGGTGTACAGCAATATGAATATATCTATAAAACGTAAGTCTGTACGATAAACTGACAACTTCTCAATTTTGACGTTTACATTATTCATGATTGACATACATTTATCCATTGTAGTAATTGTTAAAAAGATTTAACGGGCAGTTGTGAAATTTGTTAGAGAACACCCCCCTGAAAGGATGTAACCTGCCAAAAGGTGTCTTAAAAGACATGTTGCCGCCAATTTTTGACAGGACTATTATGGCTGGTTCGATTATTGTTGTAGGGTGTTAAGTGGTGTCATTAAAACTAGTTAAGGAAGTAGCTTTGCAAGGTATATTAAACTTTTTTTTTTCACAGTACCACCGTATTTTGTATATCAGTGTTTATATTTCTGTGTTCGTATTGTAATAACTGGTGAATGCCACGGCAAATCTGCATTGTTTTTCGTACATGCACCCTTTCGTAAGGAATAAACCATACCCTTTTACCCCACTTGTACAGTTATGCAGACTATGCCATAACCAGCCGAGCCTTTCCTTTTTAAAAGGAAACTTTATTCTGAACTATCAATACAAGGGTCGTTCAATATATAACGTGAACAATCACATACATTCTTAATTATAATATTATGTGTTCAATCCTTGTCATAATCCTTCAAAGTAACTTCCCATGTGGTCAAAGACCGACTTCCATCTTTTCGCAGATCTTTTTATCCCGTTGCTAGGCAACTACTGTCATACACCCTAACCTGCTCGGCTTTGCAGTTTCAATCTCATTTAAGTCAGCAAATCGAATTCTTCTCATATTTACCCTTTTACCTCGGGAATAAGTCGTAGATAAAGGGACTGATGTCAGATGAGTATGGTGGATGATCTAGAGAGGTGTGGGGGTTGCGTTGTCATGAAGTACGATTGGTCCAGAGTTTGAAAGGTATGGGGGCCTTTCACGCATTGCTGGTCTCGAGCGTTTTTATAATTGTCTGTATAGTATGCGCTGTTGTTAAGCAACGTTCTGTCTGTTCTGACGTCAGACGCACCTATCGCACCGATGTGTCCGATGCACTTATATTTCGTCCAACACGTTGGTTTTCTTTTACTGTAATTATGACGTTCTTGCATTCATTTACCCGTCTCGCTACCTGAGAATATGAAAGAGAGCATTCGCTGCAAGCTACTTGTAAGGCAATAAAACTTTCCTGTCACTCTTGATTCGGCGGCATTCGATGTTTATGTAACATCATTGAACTTATGCGATATTAACGCGTCAATGTTGTTTTGAATGACGTCAATGGAAAGTGCGCGCTGAAGACGTCATCATAGTTTTGCTAATTTCTGAAATGATTAAAACACATTTTTATATAAATTGAGTTAAAATATAATGAAATGAAAACGAAATTATGATACTTTACCACTAATTTTATGTTTGTTTGCTTATCTACTCGCACTGCTATTTCTTCAAATAATGTACATTGTTTTCCAATAATTTTAAGGTGTCAAAAATTGTATCGTGATGATAGAATTTATAAATAATACGTATAAACGATTGAATGTCATCTTTCACCACTCTAATATTACCTTGCATTACAGAATTGCTATACTACTGACAAAAAGTAATTATTCAATTTGTAACAGTAAGCTAACTGTTAGGAAAGGGAATTGTCATAGAAAACAACACGAGCCGAAGACTAAGACTATTAATTTCAATGCAAAATTCCTTGCTGAATGGAAGCTGTAAGGTACAACACTGTCATTCTGTTTGTTGCGTGGGAAATCATTGCCAAATTTATTTAGACATTAGAAAGGCAATCAGTCATTACACGGCCGATTTATGGACCAACAGAAACCATACATTACAATCAGCATTATATTGTTAGCGTGCACAAATATTTGACAAAACCATAACGGGCGAATTTTTGTCGCTTGATTCTTTTTGATTAACTCCAGACAAAAGAGGCAACTATGTGAACCTTATAGTATCTTACAAAATCTGTATGACAATAATTATGTGTAATTTACGTATTTTCTTTATCCATTTTCAAATCAGCAGCACAGTGCATGCTAAGGCCCTATTATCGAAACTACAATTCATCAATAGATTAAACTTAATTCATTACGGCGGATCTTGATTGTTATAATTGTGTAAAATTAGCTTTAGATATCATTAATTGCCCGCAGTAGGAGATGAACTTATGAAATTAAAGTTCTTTAGAGGTCTTATTATACTTATAGAAACTACTGAAGAGCATTGATAGAGACATTCCAACCATTTTTTTCTTTATTTCTTATTAAGGCTAAAGTTTAGTGCAAGTCCGTGAGGTATAAAGATAAGATGGCGTAATTACACACTACATTTAAAGCAGTTTAAGTCGCTCGGCAGGTGGTATTGTCACTTCATTATTTTGAAATACATTTAAATTCAGTTCAAATGTCATCCTAAGTGGTTGGGAAAGACATTTTTGCAATGTGAAAAATACCTCATTGGCCCTGAAATCAATGGGGGATTTTCAAACTCCATGGGGCTTTTTAATTTTAATGAAAAGTATTGACTAGAAAATAAGAAAAAAAAAATGAATTATTAAAATATATTTGGCTATAAAAAGAGACAGCATGGTGGCCTGATAAATGACCACAGCATACAATAATGACAATTGTAGTTATATAACATTAACAAAATCTGATGCATATCTAAAACACTTACACATCAAGTTTTTTTTGGATTGGTCAATTTCCGTTAGAGTTATTGCCCTTTATTTACTGAAAAATCCACGTCTGCAGCCATTTCTCAGTAACAAGCTGGTAGAATTTCATGAAACTTGAAATAAATATGAATCAACATACTTTGATGATGTATGTCATTTTTTTTTTCAATTGGTCAATTTTCCTAAGAGTTATTGCCCTTTAATTCTTTGAAAATCTACAGATTTGTACATAACAAACCAACCAATTGGTAGAATTTCATAAAACTTCTTTCATTCTTTTCCGTGAACATTTATTATAAACATGTGAAGTTGTGTACCCACACCTGGTCACCACCTTGCTTTCGTCACACCCCCTCGCCCGACCGACCCCCCCCCCCCCCCCCCCCCCCCCCCCTTCAGACTTTCATGAATATTTATCAACATACAAAGTTTGTACTGTTCCCCACCTCACTCCTCCACCCAGTCATCCCCCTCCCCCCCCCCCCCCATTTTTTTTTTCATTTTTAATTTTCCATCCATATTTCAATATTTATAATCAACATCGATGATCAATGACAATAATCGATGTTTTGTACCCTCACCCAGTCACCCCCGCTGCCCTCCTCCCCAACCAAAAAATAGCATTCATTTTCTGTTAAATTGATTTTGACAAATGAAATTATTTGCTTCTTTTGCTTCTGAGTAACATCCTTAACTTTTTGCCGGATATATTTTTTTACAATTCCTGACCACAAACCCTTTCGGCGGGGGATACCAATTCATCGAATTTGCTTGTTCATCATGCTTTGCTCTTTTCATTTCAAATGCAAATCAAAGAAACCCTTAAGGTGGTAATACTAATAAACATACATTTCTTACGATACAAAGCCGAAAATAAAATTCACATTTTGTACTGGTGGAAATCGTCAACACATTTCTTATCTTTATCATTTCTCAGCAACTATAGAACACAGAAAGGCCGTCCTGTGACGTAGCAAATTTTCTAACTAACATTTTGATTGGGTCGCTGCATTCAATCATAATTAGACAACACCTCGGAACGTAATTTAAATAGCATAGGTATCCCTGGAAAGTACCGCTACGACGCATCTATGACTCGGTCTCGATTCGATACTGTTAATAGTCCATTGCAGTCCCCATATCTATTGATAAATCGTCGTTTGGTATATTTTTACCGATTTTTGCGATTTCTATAGTTCTTTTTCTGCCGGGATTTTCGCGCATTTTATTTAAATTTCAATGGGTTATTTTTTTACTGAATGTGTGAAATCGCGCATCGTGCCCTCCTTTCCCAACCGCTCTGACATCCTAACACTTCTACTGGAGCCATTTACTTGGTATAGAAGTATTTTTTATTGTATACTAAGGTAGAGTTGTTTGATTTAAGCAAATACCTCTTAGAAAGTTGTGATCTAAAAATGTCCCTGAGCAAAATATCATCTAAAATTATGTTACATTAGACAGATATTTATGTTATTTTCTACTATTCTGAAACATAGATATACATATACGATAAAGAAGTTTTGAACGGCAATAAATTGCTTATCTGTATATAAATGTATATGGGATGTGGTAGCACTAGCAACATACAAGACAAGTGGAATAACACATGAAAAGATACATATAAAAAGAAGTTGGAAAATAAAAACACGGCATCGGAAGGATACTCCGTTTGTGACATGTAAACCTTACACTTATCCTTATTTAGTTTGTTCAACGAAACAGTTTAAATAAACACTTATTTCCTAAGCTAAGTTCTAACATTTGTGACTACATCCACGGTAGTAAAAATATTAACAGGCTTATTAATGTAGTAAGTATTTTATCTAAACGCCTATCTCCTAAGGTTATGATAGGGATATATAAAAACAGCATGAAGAAGTTGTGCCAAACTGCAAAACGACCGGTCACCAAACTTGTACAAATCGATATAAATTTACGAAAAATGCTTTGTATCCTCTGATACACTGTACGGCTCAGAAAACGCGCAGTTTTTGAGGTTGTTCCAAAACTTATTGTGAATATTTTAAATAAAATTTTGATATTAAGCTTGTTTACGTATTACGTACAATACATTATAATTAATTATGAAGTCTTTTTGCTGAAAATCAGTTTTGTCAAAGAACTGTATTTAAAGTGTGTGACTGTGTATTTATTTTATATGCTTAAAACTATAAAATATTTCTCTTGCATGTTCTGTATATTCATGGAATTATAGCCTCATTCTTAAAACAGAGGTCTTTGATTGATTAATACATCAAATTCATCGTTGATATGTACGAAAATTGGCTGCCACAACCTAACAATTTTAAGATGCATCAACAACTGTTTACTATCATGTGATTCTGCTGATATGTAACGCTTTCCAGTTATAGCCAGTATGAAATTGTATTTTATTGCCATTTTATGACTTTGCTGTATATGTCTCCCTACGAATACACAAACAGGATCATGTGTTTCTTTCCTTTGAAAGTTTACACAATCGAGGTTGAGTTACAGTGCTACGCCCTAAAATAAAATTCCAAAGTGGACTCATTTAGAATAATACTTCACTCACACATATCGCGTCACGCGGACAGCTACGTCAGGCTACGGATAGAAATGTAGTAATCCGTATCGATCCGTACCTAAGCCGTACCTTACAGAAGTAATTCGTAATCAATCCGTACGGCTCAGGTACGGATCGATACGGATTATTACGTTTCTTTCCGTGGCTAGACGTAGCTATCCACGCCGTATGTGTGACTGGAATATTAGGTTATATGTGCATTTTCAAAGCCGTTTAGCTTTATATCTGTTTAAACAGATTTTACATGTTTTTACTTTTTTTTGAAACAAAAGTCATTTGGGTAATATTCAAGATTTACGGAAATCAACAAACAAATATGACTCGGTGTTAAAATTAATTCAAACATGTTTAACATTTTCATAGTTATCAGTACTGACTGACATTTTTGTTTAGACCATTATTTCGGTGAATAGGGCTAAACGTCTGTCTCCATTAACGTTTTGTACATAGTAAATCAAGGTCTGGGAAACAAACTATTGAATCTTCTTGGTTTAAACATACATAACGGAAAATTCTTATATATGAAGAACTTTGCACAATATGGTCACACGACTTATTTCCCTTAGACAAATAGTTTACTTACAAAAACATGTATGTTTAACGGTTTTATTAGGAGTTACCATTTTTTGGTATGAAACATTTTTTGAAGGGGATCTGATTTGGTAGGTGGAAGAGGAGGGGGAATGGGTACCGATATCGGTTTTTTTTCATGCCTGCAAATTTAAATCTGCATTATAGCGACACCAAATTGTGTACATATTTAAGTGAAATGTGTGAACCGGTAATTCATTATAATGGTAAAAAGTATATACAAGAGTGCATAAATACGTGATGGACCCTGATGCTGATATCCATTGTTTGACACTTGATTGCAGGGATGTGAAAATTAATCTTCAATAACAACAGTGTATATAGTCTCATTCAACTCTTTGGATTTTTATGCCCCCGAAGGGAGGCATATAGTTTTTGAACCGTCTGTCAGTCTGTCGGTCTGTCCGCAATTTGCGTGTCCGGTCCATATCTTTGTCATCCATGGATGGATTTTCAAATAACTTGGCTTGAATGTGTACCACAGTAAGACGACGTGTCGCGCGCAAGACCCAGGTCCGTCACTCAAAGGTCAAGGTCACACTTAGACGTTAAAAGTCATTTTTGATGATAATGCATTGATGGGCGTGTCCGGTCCATATCTTTGTCATCCATGGATGGATTTTCAAGTAACTACGCATAAATGTGTGGCACAGTAAGACGACGTGTCGCGCGCAAGACCCAGGTCTGTAGCGCAAAGGTCAAGGTCACACTTAGACGTTAAAGGTCATATTTCATGATAGTGCAATAATGGGCATGTCCGGTCCATATCTTTGTCATTCATGCATGGACTTTAAAATAACTACGCATGAATGTATGGCACAGTAAGACGACGTGTCGCGCGCAAGACCCAGGTCCGTAGGTCAAAGGTCCTAAACTCTAGCATCGGCCATAACTATTCATTCAAAGTGCCATCGGGGGCATGTGTCATCCTATGGAGACAGCTCTTGTTTTTTAAATATTTTGTATAACTTCAGATGTGGTCAGTTTATAGTTGGTGCTAGAGTCAAACTTAGCGTCAATACGTCACATTTATTTTATTTCTGACGTCATTTTTTATCATTTTTTATGTAAAAGCAATATATTTTTTACTTAATGTGTAAAATGATACATTTCAGGACTTGCTCGAAATAATTTCAAATACATCATACACAGTTAGTTACAACAAGAAACTCCGTACTATCTCGCATTGTTCATGTACATGTGACTCTAATTTTGTGACTTTTCAGGGGACTGATTTCTTTACCAGATTTGTTCTTAATTTGTTCTTAATTTGCAAAGTTATTAAACGTGCTATTGCTCAATGAGATACGACAGAAGCTTTTAGGGCTGTACTTTGTTATATACACATCTGATTGGCATTTCTTGGACTTAAAATTAGAAACAGCGTGCAAATAAGATTTCGTCATTTCACATTTCAATACGCATCAAAGTTGTAGTATTATTTTGAAGAACATACTGTAACAAAACAGAATCACTTGGCTTAGTTAACCACCGTGAAAGAATTTCTTGCGTCAGTTAATCACCATGATATATCTTCCTTATATGAAACTGGATTAGTTGTCTGAAGTTATATTTACTTTTATGGCAAAATGGACCTTGTTTCTAAATTTGTTTGAAGCACTTTAAGCAATTCTGTTTACTGAGACTTGTTATCAGATACTGTATGTTTCATTTGGTTTAGTAGATTTCTGAAATTAAAGATTCGATACCATCACGGTGTAAGTTGACCAGATGGCTTCACATATTTACAGCGGGGACACAGAGTCCCTTGAATGTATCAACACCAGCTTTTAAAATACGACATTGAAAAAGACAACTTAAGTCAGGAAGATTTAGAATATATCCAAGCTTTACAGACTATTTTAACAATTGGTGTTTAAATAGGCCGTTAACTTATTAAGTAAGACCATGGATGGTATAATGTTGATTTAATCATCTATGTAAATCGGGCTGATTGCAAATGTATAGCAGTTACTGTTCCATTGTCTGCATATAAATGTATTATTTATATTAACTCAAGGCTTGAGTAACATATATAGAATTACAAAGTATGGAAAAAACTCTTATCCATTGAAAAAAATGTGCAGAGATATGACTCGACGAGTTGTTTCCCATTATTAATTTGTAATATAATAGAAATACAAGAGGTGTAGCAGACGATGCAGGAATGCACACTATAGCCCTAATCATTGTGTGAACAGATGGTTGATAAGATACTTGACATGTTTTGTTGTAATGAAGAGTATCGAAAGCCTCCAGCTATACCACAGAAATATTATATGAACAGTTTGTTTGTAGGAAGGTGTAGAAAATGCATTTGAAAGCTTGATTCACCGGTAAGCGCGAGCTGTACTGGTTAGTTTTGTTTGACAAGACAGTGTTATTCTTACATTGGACTGCTAAACTGGTATTGGCATAGCCTTATAAATGGTAAATAGATGATATTTGTTGTCTTAAAACTAGTAAATTGGTATTAAAATTGTGTTTCGAATACATGTGCTCGTTAGATAAAACCTCAAGTACTCGCATTTAATATGACCTTATCTAAGATATTTTAATTTCAGTAAAAATGTCCAGAAATACATATTAGAGCACATTTTTTTGTAGAAATTATAGATTCTGTTCCTAATTTATACCCCTATCACACTCAGCCACGTTCCCACTACGTCCTAAAAACTGGCGGGACGCAGTAAGAACTTGTACAATGTAGAAGGAATACAGTAGACACCGATAAGAACATGATAATTAAGGTCTCCACGAGTGTGGATCCTGTCCGGAGGACGCGGCTGAACTTTGGACGTGTTCAAAACAAAAGTAGTGATGACGTGGGACGCAGTCGAACTTTGGACGTGTTCAAAACAAAAGTATTGATGACGTGGTCAGGAAGAAGGAAGAACTTAATAAAGACGTCGCAATGATGTAACTAAAACCTAGTAGAATATAGAACAAGCGTAGTTCGGACGGGAAAGACTGCATGGCGTGCTCATTGCGCTGTCACTGGGTTGTCATTACGTTCTTGTTACGTCAATGGAGTTCTCACTACGACTTATCTACTCTTGTGTGCTATGACCATGCTACGTCCATACCACGTTGTAGAATACCGCATAAGGCTATCAATACGTTCTTTCTGTGCTTAACATCTCTATGTCACGTTTGCAGCAGGTTCTCACCGTGTCTGTTTCAGATTCTGAGAATTGAGCATAAATACTGGATGCAATTCCCCATCACTCCATTTTCAACCAGCAATGGGTATGATCGCACATCATCAGGAATTACCACATAATCACGGACTCAGCAGCACTGGCAGCTTGTAGTGGACTTCTGGACCTTTGTATAAAATTCACGCTGTCTTTGTTTTTTCCACCACGGCCTCTTTCTTTATAAGACTGCTCTGATTTCTTCGGAGGGGGTTGGGGGGGGGGGGGGGGATGCTTGTCGTCTATTGTATTTGACTGTTGTTGAGTGTAGATGCGGACACAATATAACTTACAGAAGGAATGAAAAAGAGGCGCGTGGCGTAGTATTTATAAGTAGCCTACGAATGCAGTGGGAAGGTGATAAGCGCATGGTTAAAGCATGGTAAGCGAGAGGCGCAATCTGACTGGTCGTACTAAGAATGTAGTAAGAACGCATTGGGCGCGAAGATGCGCGTGGTAAGAAAATTAGTGTGAACGTGTTAGACACCGTAAGAACCTGGCAAGAATGTTGTAAGGGCGCAGTATGAACTTTAGAACTGCACATTTTTCGAGCTTGAACCCCGTCCTCACCGCGTCTAAATTTTCAGGACGCAGTGTGATTTTCATGGTCTTCGCCTGAGAGTGATCAGGGAATTAATGACTACATTATATGCTTATGACATTAAACTATAAAACTATTGTTATGGCACAATGAGCTATAATTTGACAAAAAACAGAACATTACAGGAACATGCAAATGCAAATTTGATTACGCTGATCAAACGGCAATGACTTTTTCCCAAAGAAATCATGATGGTCTGACAGGTTAAACACTAAGATTGTAGTATTTTATCCATACTTTTTTTC
Source organism: Mercenaria mercenaria (assembly GCF_021730395.1). Classification (NCBI taxonomy): domain Eukaryota; kingdom Metazoa; phylum Mollusca; class Bivalvia; order Venerida; family Veneridae; genus Mercenaria; species Mercenaria mercenaria. The sequence goes on along the minus strand of NW_026462875.1, from coordinate 20,971 downwards.
AAAAATTTACAAAAGAATGACAAACTGTTATGTCAACGCAAACAACTTTTCTGGTATTCGAACTTTTACTTCAATTTACTGGAAACATTTTCTATTCGAAAAGCATGATCATTATCGTATGCAATCATCGTTTATCAGACAACGGACTTTATAATCTTTTAACACCTATCGGCTATTCAACAGGTAAGAAAATTTGTCACCTGTATTTATGATAAACAATTATCACGGTATAATACCTTTAATTACGTCTTTTCTTCTGCATCTGTTGTTTGTTTACCAGTAATCGGATATGCGCCTACTTTCGATACAAAATTATGATAAGGGCATGACATGCGGTTATTATCCCATATGGAATAACGGTAAGGCCGTATGCGCTTACATTTGATACGCTCTTATATTCGAATATGCGCTTATTTACCAGATTCTACAGTATTCTGAAACGCCACAGATGATAAGGTTTTGAAGCATAAGCCCCAACAGCTCAATGATTGTTCGCTTTGACTGTGGGAGGTCGACGGTTCGATCTCTAGCCGAGACATACCAAATATATAAAAACACTATACTTGTCACTCAGGATTTAGAGGTTTGTACCAGGCGGTACAATAAGCCCAGATAAATATCTTTTAGTGGACACCTTGTTGGTGGCACACGAGCGTTTGATTATATGCGGCGTTAAATAAGGCTAACCATTACCTCTAGCATCTTTGGCATAATTGTATGTAACTTCTCCTACCATTGTATGATATGTAATAAATATTTATATGGCTATTATTGTTTGAAAATTTATAAAATGTAATTGACAGTATTTGGTTAAATTACAACATTCTGAATTTTCATACCCCAGGCGTTAACTCAAGTCCTACATATGCAAGTTTCAGTTCAGAAAATTCAGTTTCTCAATTTTTTTAGTAATCTTTCAAACTTTTTCCAGTAGTAAATACCCATTGTTACAGCTGGCCGCTATGGGAGGAGACATAGTTCAAATTGCATTTGTGATAAAAAACAGTTGGCACAGATGAATGCAGGATAAACTCAAATTGCGTAAAATACCAGAACAAAACAGGTTTTCCTAATAGAAAGTCTTCAGGATATAATTTCCAAATATTACATTGATTTGTTCTTTTGGAAATCGAGAAATTAGATTTGATTTGGTCATTTCAATATGACTTCAGTGTAATTGAATCTTTCGTATAAAACTAAACATGATCATCAATAGACGAAAACGTACAAGCTGTTGTGACCTATCAAAGACACGCCCAAATTTTCAATAGGATCCAATGGACGTGAGTTTGATCCCATGTCTATGACGATATGATGGAGGAAATTGTGTCTGACATTATTTCATCCTTCACCTCTGATTCACTTGGAGAAGTTGACAGTTACTTGCAGAGAACAAGTTAGTACAGGTACAGAAGACAAAAACACAGGATAGGTTAACGTCCTTCTGTAACTGTTGAAAAATCGTGTTAAACCCAAAACAGACAAACTGACCCATCCAAGATTGTGAAATGAATCTGTCTGTAACAACCTTGTATGGTTAGCTGCTACATTTTATGATGGATTTTGACAAATTGTCTTATGACATGAAAGCTATAATGCAGTCAATACTATAAAAAGAGTTTGTGTGTATGTGCAGTGCCTATAGAATGTACACGTTAAACTCGACAACAATCCTATTCAAATGATTTCTTTCAAACCTGCTCCTGATCAACTAACATATAAAGATGTGTATAGATGAAAATGAAGTTCATCTAACCAATTTACAAAAGTAATGGCCCTTTGATGTTTCAGTAGAATACATCACAGGGTTTGATTAAATCTAAAGGAACTTCTTCGGAAGCAAAATAATAGCAGACTGTCTTTGACTTGGTTCAAGAGAGGTTATGAAATGTGCAACACTCCTCGCACATCAAAACACCTGTGTAGGGTAATTCTACATAAGACGAGAATTTTGGGAAATCCTTATATCAAAATAAAAAATACAATTATTTTTCTCTCCGGTGAAAAACCATCAGGTTTATTCTTTCCTCTGGGAAAAAGTCAACTGGTTGATCCCCTACCCTCCGCTGTTCGGTTTCACCCTAGATTTAATGCACAAACAAGGGAGAAAAAACTGACCAGTTGATGTTTTTCTCTCCTCTGTAAGTTCTTTTCCCTTATTGTTTCATTTTACAAAATAGGAAGAAAATTCAAAAAAGTTGTTTTTCTCCACCTTTGTTAGTCTTGACCTCTATTGTTTTCCTTTCACAAAAAGGGACAAAAACAGTATGTTTAAAAGCTTTTACCATTAGTTTCCGTCCATACACAAAAGGGAAATCACTGACCAGAAAAATAACTGACGATTGATTTTCATCCCAATGATTAGTTTTTACCCCTTGATATATTGCTTTCACACAAAGGGAATAAAACGAACAAGATGATTTCCCCATCCCTTGGTAATTTTTTCGTTTAGCTTTTGTTTACAAAATCGGGGAAAAAAATGACCATTTTTCTTCAAAACCTGGTAATTATCTTTTTGAAAATTATTGCACACAAACAAGGGGAGGAAAAGTTAATCTGATGGTGAAGAAACACGCCATAAAGAGTCCAACAAAACAGGATAGACCCAAATCATCAAAATAAATCAGTCCCTGTGGACCGTATGAAATGCCTATCATCCTGTTATATCAGACGGCCTTGAAATGAAGTGTAGCATCCAAAGGCAAATGGGTTAAACACAAACATGCGAGATGTCTGACAATATACAGGTCATAACATCTTTTAATAAATTTTGAAACTTGCCTTGATCCGGAATCTTACGAAGTTTATTAAAGTCAGCTTTCGTTATACCCTTTTACAGAAGTATCTTTAAACAATTTTAAAGACACATAACATTACTTTAGTATCGATGTAGGTCGTGTCTTTGTTGAATATTGAAAATAGGAATGCTATTTTAAAACCTCTCCAAGGGATATGTATTTCAGATATGTAAAGATGGTATTTTATTCTATTAGTAGCAGAACCTGTAATATCCGCAAGTACCAATATCTCCTACGTCTTTTCAGGTACTTGTAATGACTATCGGTATATTACGTATTATTCATTTGTCACATCGGCATTTTCCGGTTTTTACGGAAATGCAAGTGCGCCTGCAGATACTTTACCTTTGAAAAATACCGTCAGAGCCATGTGGATCAGTTCTAGGCTAACCTTTCATACGGCCACACATATTTTCTTCACTAACTCAAAATGAACAAAAGGATGGAGTCAGTTTTTGCAGAGAAAATAAAACAAAACAACGCCGAAATATTGAAAGAGATTGGAACTCATATCAGTCAGATGATTGCTCAAAAAACATATTTATTACTCAAATGGTCTTCTTATAAACAAGCACAATTTTTAAGTAAATCCTCATTTGCATGTATTCAAAATAAAGTCGAATGGTACCGGAGTTGTTTTCTGTGTCTTTTTGTCTCCTTTCGGTGAACAAAGACGAGAGTTTCCAACAAGATACTTCTTTACATTCTGTAGTAGGTTCCGTTTTAAGGGGTAGAGACAATAACGGGGTATTTGCGAAATAACCACTCCATTTCAGAATGTTAGCACTAAGATTTATATTTTAATGAGTCAGACATTCTAAATATGTACAAGTACGTATGTGTACACCGTAGGTTGCATATCAAAATATGTTCTATAAATATTGCAATGTGTTTGTTGCATTTGATACATGTACTAAATCAGCAAGCGTACTTACATCAGCATTATATGACATCAAATGGCTACATGACATTAATGACTTTGATTGCGGCACCGTACAAAACACCTGTATAAGACAAGATTAATTTCTTGGTTTTAAGATACCTATGATAGTACAGTTTCATTGTAATAGTTATGTCAAACAATTTGATCGAATTTGAATGGCGACTCCCTTTAACATTTATATTCGTTCTATTGCAAGTCTTGCCCACTGCAATTTGAAGTTTGTGTTTTGTGTATAGTTAGATAAAGACGTGCTAGTTTTGAGCGTTACGCAATATACTGTTAAATTATTAATATTCGTGGGGATTAATTTTCGTTGATTTCGTGTTGAGTCAATCCACGAAATTTAATCCCAATGAACAACTAAAATTCCAATTCATTTTATGTTCAAAAGTTCAAAACCCACGAATTCATATCCCAACGAAATTGCCGTTTTGACCAAAACCCACGAAATTTCATGCCCAAGAAATTAAATGATTTTCTAGTATCTCAGAACGAATTCTTTAAACTAAAGCGAAACGCCACATCGCGGTAACATTTTGCACGATACAGTGACGGCCACACGTATTTTCGCTATTCAAGTTTGGATATGTTCTTTAAGACAAGTATAAACATCACGATTACTTTCCCAATGTTTCGCGCTCTTGTTTTTTGGAATGACGTACAGGGATAAGACCCAAAATCTAGTGGCATTACAGTCGACGCACATCAGTTGTAACTTTTATTTATTATTGTCAATGAGCAAATTAACAAAGACGTTTCAAACAGATGTAGATTTGTCGATACCGATCGCCATTTCACTTCGAATTGTACGAGATAGTGTATGTACTGCGTACTTGATTTATTTCTATATATATCGTAATTTTTATATTGAAGGTTTTACTACATCACCAGAAATAAACTTATAATGTGCATCTTTGAAGCTATATTGATAGCATAACAGTAACCTTTTTCTGAATTGTTTTAAAGCAAGTTATTATGCAAACACAATTGTCATTATTTGTTATCGTGGATGTATATATTTTTATGCGCCTGCATTTCGTCCAATAAAAAGCAAGTTTTGCCTACTGCAAACTGGAGTTTGTGTTTAAATTTGTTCTTGATTAGTTAAAGAATATGTCGCATATGTATGAACTCTATCTACATATATACAACTCAGTACTCTTTAACTGTATGGTGTTTCTTGAGTAAACGACAAAGTGTTTTTTTCGACTGGGTCTGAAAACTTTTCAGAACAATATGAGTTATTTTATTTATCTATTATAGTTCTTAATCCATCCATATTTTATCATAACCAAACCCGAATCCTATGATTATCCGACTTATGATTTCTTCATCCGCCATTGTTTTCAAAAGAGTGAATGCACCGGACGGATTTTCTCTCTTATTATTGGTAATACGTGTTTAAAATAGATCTGAAAACATTCATCGGCGTTCTGTGACAAATGAAATGAATGTTCAATTTCGTCAAATTTATACGGTGGTAGAGAGAAGACTGCAAGAAATAACTTGTCCGACAGTTCCCTAAATAACAATCTCTCTTTACGAGCATCCTCTGATAGTTCAGTCATTTTGTATACCAAAGGGCAACGTAGTAGAACAGTTGAATCTTCCGTAATCAAAATATCGAGATGTTCTTTCAAAGCACATGCTTCTTCTTGTGATAACTTTCCTCGTAGCAAATTCCTTGATGGAATCGTGTAATTTGGAAGGCATCCTAAAGTTACACAATCTTTCAAGTATATCAGTGACTGCATTAATATCTCAATGAATTCATCTCTCTGAAATGTGCCCGATCTCTTTTCAAACACCAAAAGATCACATTTTTCACTATGTATGAAGTGATATTAGCGCATATTGGTTTCAGTTCATGTTTCGCCAGCATTTTCATTGCAGCATACACCTTTATCTGCGTGTTATTGAATGAGCGTACCAGAGATCTCTCTGCAAGTTTTAATGAAAATCTCCATTGCAATGTCTCCTCTTTACTACCGGACAGTCCAACAGATACAACAAATACATCTGTTTCCTTTACTGCTTTCAGGAAATCTGAACTAGGCCAGGCATTTTGTCTCTCTCGTATAAACCAGTCATCTACTCATGCTGCAAATATAGCCAAATAAGTAGCTTAAAACTGGTAGCAGGTGGTCTATGAATGTGCACATCAACTTCTGCATACCAAAATGTTCGTCAGAATATGTAGTTTTCAGAACTTCCTGATGCCAGTTTTTAGTCACTGGGCAAAGTCCTCAAATTCAAGATGGCCGCCAACATGGCCGCTGATACAAGAAAATGATACCCGATGTATAAAATTGCAAAATAAAAGCATTTAACTGTTGTGAATTAATTTGAAGTTATTATAAAAATGTTAAAGTAATAAATCTGCAAAATTATATGCATTTATCGATATGAAATACAAATTTCTGACACATTTTATACCAATTTTATATGAACTTAAGTGTGATGAATACTATTTACGGTCAATATACTTTGTTTGTATTCCTCTATTTACTGTTGTGCCTTACACAATGCAATCCTGTGTTGAACAAGTGATGATAAATTGTAATAACATTATTATTTTATTAAAGGATACATTCAAATTATTGATAATATATATATTTATAAGTGGGTGGGGTAATTCAATATAGAATACAATGTATATGTAATAACAGGTAAAATCAAAAATAAATTGATAATCATCTTCAGTTTTGTATACATCATACTAAAGTTTCATTATCAAAACAATGTATAAAGTACGAAATATATATTTAGACGAAACGTACCAAGTTTATTTTAAAAATGGCCGCCAAGATGGCTGCCGCAATGTTTTTGCTATGACTTATATTTTATACCGGCAGCGACACCTTTAAAGAATATGCTATAGCTTGTTGATTTCTTTGCGTTATAACAGTCGTACATATGTTGATTATTTAATTGTATTGTGATTTATAGAGTAAACTGTAATATTTTTTTCGACATTTATAAAATAAACGAAACAGAACATAGGTATATACATACATACCAGATATAGGTTATAAATGTAAATATTCATATACAAATATCTAATAAATTAATATTTCCCCTACACCAAATACACAGTGAAATAACACTGCTTAATTAAATTACTTAGATCAAGGGAAACTTTCCCTTACACCAAAGTTACAGGAAATAACGAAACTGTCCGCTCTTCCAATGGAAATAAAGGGCCCGATCTTTTTTGGCTGTGAGGGTCAAAACACCCATTGTGCACGTTCCAATAATTTCTGTCACTGTCTGGGCAGTCATGCTAAACAAATGTGGGCTGCCAAATCTGGAAACACCATGGGACAAACTGCCCATTAAATGTGGGCCGCCAAATCTGAAAACCCCATTGGACAAAATGCCCAACTAAAGTAGGCTGCCAAATCGGAAAACCCAATGGTCAAAATGCACAACAAATGTGGGCCGCCAAATCTGAAAACCCCATGGGACAAAATGCCCAACAAATGTGGGCTGGCAAATCTGAAAACCCCATAGGACAAAATGCCCAACAAATGTGGGCCGCCAAATCGGAAAACCCAATGGACAAAATGCCCAACAAATGTGGGCTGCCAAATCTGAAAACCCCCATAGGACAAAATACTGAACATTCGACTCCAGCATTAACAAACTATCGGGAATTAATTATTTCCAGTAGGTGACCTGGTGAATACTCAGAATGGCCTGGACATTCCCTGCCAACAATGTGGTAAATGCAGGGAGAAATAGATCCTTGAGAACATACACTATACAAAATGGTAACCTCCCTGGTTTAATATCTTACATCATATCACTCTGCTCCTTCAGTTCAGGGCAATCTCTTCTAAGGTGATCTCCCTGACAACTAAAGCATCTCCCTGGAGATCTAGGCAAAATACGATTCTTCAGCTAATAACTTCCCCCACAATTAAAGCAGCCTCCCCCATTCCGTCTAAGGACTGCCTGATAAGCCCGGACAGGTTTCCCCGAGACTTATTTCTTCCGGGACTACACGGAGAGGGAGACAATGATTGATCAACTTTGGTGGTAAGCTCAGACATAGCTTTCAACAAATCTGTCCGCTGCTTAGTAGCGTTTTCTTGGTATTTAAGTTGGCTTTTGCTAGCGGTCTCCTGGACTTTAATCATACTGTTTAGTAACTCTGAGAGGGCATGTTGCGTTGGGGTTGGAGCGACTTTAGTACTAATAGTCGGACTTGAACTACCTGAGTCTGTACTGGAGGCAAGCCTCTCTGAACGTCTGGGAATCGACTCCCTATTAGCCCTAATATTTGGACATTCCTTATGCGGAGACAGATTGCCCTGTAATGCATTATGGCACTGTTGAAATTCCTTAGCACGTTCTAAGCACGAGCATACCGAATTTTGTTTGAGATGGATCACATGTTCAGCTGCACTTACGTCCCGCATTCCATAACAAAAACAGGTGACAGCCTGTGATTCTATCAATGGCTGGTCAACAGATGGAAATGCCTCAGTGGCTAATTCTAACACCCTATATGACCAATTGTCAAGGCTGTCATCCGGGCGTTGTGTAGCAGACTGAAGTTTTGACTAGATATCTTTCAGTGTGTGTGTGTGGGGGGGGGGGGGGGGGGGGGGGGGGGGGGGGGTTAAATCCCCAAAATTCCGTTCCAATTTTATAATTAGTTCTGCATAGGAGATGTTATGCCTACGTCTGATTGAGTTTGAGAAGAACTCCACTGCCTTCCCGGAAAGGTTCAATTCTATATGAAATTTGCTCTGTTCTTCCCCCACTTATTATAACGTGCATATGTTTCAAACTTATTACGGAAGGTTCGCCAACTTGAGGTGCCATCATATGGTTGCAGTTTTGGCAGCTTAAAGTCTCTTTTGGAATTTTCTTTTGGTCTTGCAGAAGGTTGTGCGAGGGCAACCCCATTTTGTTTCATAATCCGCACACCCGAGTTATTATAGTCTTGCAAACCAGAATTACGGGAGAGCACATAATGCGCCTGCTGTTGAGTCCCCAATAGACCCTGGGGGCCCAGGTTTCATGGTTCAAGATGGAACCATTGGTTGGTAAATTGGCTAGAACCACAGCACTCACTTGATGTTCATAAGGTGTTGTAACTCTTGAATCCGAATATAACAGACCAGAACCTACCCAAGGGTACATGATCTGGGCCGCAATAGACTCATTTACCCTAGGTAAGATATGTGCCCTTGTGGCAGGCACTTGGAACGGTGCCCTAGCATGTATATTTGCAAAAGCTGGGGTGTGGATCATGGGAGTAGCCACGACATCAGGTGGCATTGAAGCATCCATAGTGTATGGTGTCGAGGCCACTAAAGATACATTAGCGGGCATTTGCGCAAAGAACGCAGTGGTATGGTAAGATGGCAGTGCAGCAACTGTAGTATTTGGAATTGAGGCCAGACCGGACCCAGCTATACTGGTTGGAATGGATTGAACCCCAACGATACCCATTCCGGTTCCCAGGGGTTGACACAAATGACTACCCCTTGGTTGCGCTACGCGAGAGGGAGCTTGTATATTTGTATTAAGTGTGCCACTCATACAGTAGGGTGTTTGTGCAACAACATGGTCACTAGCTCCACGTGGAAAGGATCGAACAACCGTTTGTTCCACCGGTGGGATGTGGTACAGGAGCCATAGGCGGTACATTTGTACTAATTCTAGGGGCATGAACCCCGGTGTCAAACATAGGGTAGGCTGGTCGAACCAGAGCGTTTTGATCAGGTGGACGGATATTATTCCAAATGCAACTTTTGGGTTTTGGCGCAGAATCTGTTGCGGGTACATTTGTGTCAATATGAGGGGGGTGATCGCCCGTGCTATCCATATGGTAGGGTGGTCTAACAGTAGCATTCTGCCCCTCGTCAAGTGGACGGGATTGATTCCAAGTGCCACCTGTAAGATGTAGTGCGAGCACAGTTCCTGGCACATTTGAACCAGTTGTAGGGCCCTACAGCCCTGTTCCTCCCCTATAATTGGGTGATTGTACCAAAGTGGACTGTTTTATGTCGGGCGGTCACAGCCTATTCCATATTCAGCCTTAGATTGTTGTACCGTACCCAAAACCATGATGAGGGTCAAGTACCCCACTCCCACTCATAGGATAAAGCGGCATATACTTGGATGCTGGTACAATTGTACCCTGCTGCGGGGCACATTCCCCTGAACCACCCAAAAGATAATTTGACACAAAAGCTGATGAGGGCGTATTCGTACCAGGCGGAGGTACTTGCCCCCCGGTACCACTACTAAGACACGGATGCGGGCGTATTTGTACCAGGTGGAGGTACTTGTCCTCCGGTGCCACTTCTAATAATACTTGGCACGGAAACCGATGTGGGCACATTTGTACCAGCGGAGGTACTTGTCCCCTAGTACCTCTTAATGCCATAGTCAGAACTGGTATATATGCAGCAGGAGTCTGGCACACTTTGCCAGCCTAGAGGTTCGATGCTGCTTGACCCGTCGGTTTAGACATACGGGAGTCGCGGCTTGGCCCCTCTGAATATTCGCATGATGCGATACTGAAGAAAAATGTTGTAAAAACAATACACGATCCACTTACTACTTTTTTTCTTCCGCACCAAACACTTATCCATACACTTCAATACAGAAACCTATGAAAGATGGCTTTCGCTACGTAAAAAGCAATGGTTAGTATTGTAATTTATTTCCTGTTTCAGTTTCGCGCTGCACTGCCGCTGTATATAAAATATCTTGGAATAAGATATACGAGGTATAAATTATTCAGCCGATTCTGTTGCAGGAACTGAGAATCGATATGACCTCTAAACCACTAAGAATTAGGTTTGCCTGTCGTAACAGCGAAAGAAACAGACATGTTTGTTGTGCAGGAAGTACTAGCTGGACATGACGAGGTACCATTGCATTGGAGACTTTGTTTTACATTGACTGAAAGATTTTTAGTACGTTCGTTCAATGACACATAATAGAGAGTTTGAGATTTCAAACTTCGCCTTCCCCTTCAACGTCTCTCATATATATTTTGGGTAAAACGTCACCGATATGCGTGTATTTTATTAATATCACACGTTGCTACTAAAGTTTTCCATGTAATATCACGTAGGCCTAAGACTTCTCTTTATTACTATGCGAAATAAAAAGCTTAGTTTCAGGATTTCTGCTTATTAAGTTATTTGATTATCCATATATATAATTAGACTAAATTTGATGCGAAACACTATCAATAGGTATAAGAATAATGAAGTTTTGTATGGCTAATGATTTTAACTAAATACATTGAATTGAACCTGGAAGTATAAAGTTATCAACTGATTTTGAGAAACTTTGAGATTTTGTTCAAACTTTAACTTCTACGGCATATTTGTGTCCCCAGGCGGTATCAATCATACCAGATAGGCCTTTTTGTCGTATAAAGTGAAGTTTTGAACGTCCGAAGGTGTGATATCACGAAAGTTGAAACTTCATTCTTTTTACATCTACTTTGTCCACATACTCGGCATCAAAGACTGAAATCTGGGTGGAGGCACATGGCATGACAGTCATTTTACTTGAAAAATAAATAATTACGCGCGATTATCATTTGTTGGAACATTTTATTTTCACATCCAAATAAAATCAATCTGTTTCTGTCGGACACTTAATACGACAATTGCGTTTTAATCATAAACATAAAATGGTACTAGTAAGACGGAAATTCTTCTGAAGTATCGGACAATTTCAGATCTATGATATCATGATGCGAGAAGTTTCCTGTTAGCCGTATGAGATAACTCCATTCTTTAAATGCACGGAACCAGAGCCTGGCAGAGGGACATTGTGGGTTAATTCCCCCTTTGTTTCTTACATTTTACAAAGAAAGTCGGTCTTGAAACTCGGTGTGACTCTACCCTACCCCCCCCCCCCCCCCCCCCCCCCGACTCCTCTTAAATTGGGTGACCCCCTCTTCAATGTTGGTGTCCCTCTAAACAAAAATAAATCATATTGTGCTGTCTGAGAGTTTGGCATTATACAGAGTCATACAGTGTCATTATCACTTAGATACGATCATTATAGGTTATTAACTTTGTATGTGGATATATGCACGAGTTCTGCAGCGGTAATATTGCGCGAATTTAGGAGCGCAATATTGTCTGCGAAAGAACGAGTGCATATATCCACATACAAAGTTGATAACCTTTTTATTACATATCCACTATCAAATGATTAATTTATATTTAAATTATCGTTCTGTCACGAAAGACAGGAAAAAATACGGAAAAGAATTCTCCGAAAACGCAATTAACAAATCAAACTGACGCGCATTAATATTTTCCGCGAAAATGACGTCAACTTGTTGTCGCAACGTGCACGTGGACGCCAAGGACATCACGCGATTCTTTCCATTACAACGTTAAGAAACCATTCCACGTCCTATATTAGTCCAACTCATGACGTAATTATAACTTTCATTTCATTTCAGTCTGATAAGTTACTACATGCTAGTATCTAATAGGTCAGATTAATCAAAGTGTAAAAGTAAACAAAATGTTGCATAAATTACAAATTAAACAAACACACAATAGCAACATAATTTTATATAAAACCTAAATGTTTGGAGCAACACTAACGATTTTTTACATTGTTCACATTGTTTTATCGTCTGATTTTTTTTTTTTTTTGGTAATCGCTCTAATATCCATGATTATATTAATTGAAATGTTTTTTATTTAATTTTCATTTTTTCATTTCTAAAGCCGCTTGTAAAATTCCTGCCCTTTCGGACAATTGGTATCAAAATGCACGAAAAAAACGATCATAATTACGGACAAATTGAATGGGCGGATTAAAAGAAGTAAGGTTCATTCTAATGTTTGAAATCTCAAGCAATTTTAATCGAACTTCAACTTTATACGTTAACTTCGCAAGAGACGTTGAAGGGGAAGGCGAAGGTTGAAATCTCAAACTCTCTAATTATTTAAGGTATACTTTGCGATGAAAATGTAAGTAAAACAAGAACTTAAACCAATTTGCGCTGGTGTAACTTTGTACGTAGTGTAGAGAAAAAAAATGTGACCTTTTGGGATTTTGAAAAGAAATCAGGTACATTTTAGAGAGATGTTTTTAGTGAGGTATTGATGCATGCGATGAAATGTTTTAATGCTTGTATGTAATATGCTTCTATATTGATGATACACAACAAAGTCATATGTCATTTTACTGTGGCTATCCTTGACCTGTAATATACTTCTATATTGACGATATACAGTCATATGTCATTTTACTGTGGCTATCCTTGACCTGTAATATACTTCTATATTGACGATATACAGCAAAGGCATATGTCATTTTACTGTGGCTATCCTTGGCCTGTAATATACTTCTGTATTCATGATATACAGCAAAGTCATATGTCATTTTACTGCGGTTATCCTTGGCCTGTAATATGCTTCTATATTGACGGTATACAGCAAAGTCATATGTCATTTTACTGCGGTTATCCTTGGCCTGTAATATGCTTCTGTATTGACGGTATACAGCAAAGTCATATGTCATTTTACTGCGGCTATCCTTGGCCTGTAATATGCTTCTGTATAGACGATATACAGCAAAGTCATATGTCATTTTACTGCGGCTATCCTTGGCCTGTAATATGCTTCTATATTGACGATATACAGCAAAGTCATATGTCATTTTACTGTGGCTATTCTTGGCCTGTAATATGCTTCTATATTGACGATATACAGCAAAGTCATATGTCATTTTACTGTGGCTATTCTTGGCCTGTAATATACTTCTATATTGACGATATACAGCAAAGTCATATGTCATTTTACTGCGGTTATCCTTGACCTGTAATATACTTCTATATTGATGATATACAACAAAGTCGTATGTCCGAGGCCTGTAAATGTCAAGCCGCCCTATACATATACATAGAATGTTATAAAAGTCCCGCGTAATCTCTTGGTGAAGGCTAAAAAAAGTTTTTCTGCTGAGAGAGTGGGCCTGTACCGAGTACTAACATATGTATAAAACGTTCTACCCTTGAACATAATAATTTATAAATGTATTGAGCTCCTATACAGTTTTGGTTAGTTCATAACACATTATGTCTATTATTTTTGTTGTTTTGTTTTTACTTTCCTACAAGGTAGAATGTGTCATATGGTAGTCATGCTTCTGCAACTATATAGTTTCTAGCCGCAAAAATGCGGATACAATCACTGTGACTGACTACTGAATTTTATCATATAATCGGAAAAATAATAAAGACAAAATAAGATTGTAGGTTTTTTTCTATATTCATTCTAGCTCTGTATCATATCAGCCGATAATGTAAAAAATTCACTATTCTCCTTATTTCTTCATTAATTTTGTACCAGAATACATTGATTATCGTCACAATTCGATAGTCGGTGATTTATAAGTGATAATGAACGGTTATAATACCTGATCCAGTATCCAGTTATGTCTTAAATAGTACTTGTACAGCTAATTTTCTAATAAAGACTGTATTACAGTTTGCATCAGTCGGTTTTCTTATCATAATATTCATTTCCTAAAGATATTTGTTAAATTTTCATATAGACCCCTAGGTCAGTATATAGTTTACTCATACTGAAATACGGTTGTGGTACGGCAGGAAAGCTACACTCCGTGCCTTCCGGTATACGTAGCAGACGATAGAAATGATGCAAGTTTATGTAAAGTATCATGAATTGAATGGTATTATTATAATTTAATTGCTATTTGCTCTAATTGTTATAGTCAAATTTTCTTTAGAAATGTCTATTTAGACTGTGAAATGTACATGATGCCCCTGTGAACACTGCGCCATAGTGTAGTCATGTTCGGATATAATCCGCCAAGAAAGGATACATTATAGAAATGGACTTAATGTGATGATATAGAAATTTAGAAGTAAAAATGTCTTTGGAAACTGTTCAGAGGTATGTGCCATTACTTTTTTTAACTATTTAATTAGGGCTGGGATGAAATATTTATGTAAATATTGTAAGATTCAAGAATACAACAGGCTACATGGGTTACATTCGTTTCTCGGACATGTGTTTTAGTACAGCAGACTGGTGTTTAAGTTTTCATAGTGTCTGTGTACATGGTTAAAATATTTTAAAAGATAGATGGACTATTATTTATGTATTGTGTTATACGTTACGGTTTAATCAACAACACTCCCCCCTGTCTTATTTTCTACAGAAACTAAAAAATATAGATATTAATTTCAACTGTTATTACCCATAAAACTGGTAACTAAAATTAAAAAATATCGCAGTCTGCACTAAGATAAACTAAATTTTATAAAACAACACTCCCCCTGTTTTATTTTCATGAAAAACTAAATTTTATAGACCAATACTCCATTCTGTTTTATTTTCAAGAGAACTAAAAAACTAAAGATAATAATTTCAATTTTATTGCACATACAACTGGGAACTAAATTTAAAAAACTGCACAGTCTGCACTTAAATGAAACTAAATTTTATAGACCAACACTCCCCCCTGTCTTATTGTTAAGAGAAACTAAAAAATATAGATGATAATTTCAACTTTTATTGCCCATACAACTGGAATTTAAATTAAAGATGAGCACATTCTTCACTAAAAAACAATATAAATAGAATCTTTACTTTATTAAATATTCCATTATCCTTTGTTTGTGTTTTCTCCTTAGTCAGTAATGTCTGTTGTGCTGATTGCATTTTGAATGTGTGACATTAGAGTGCCGAGTGTTTCAGCGGAGTAAAACATGTTTAAGGCACCACTACATTTTCACAAGGAATGTTTAATGTCATATATTCTTGGGTCTTTTTTCCAGCACAGGCTGAACCGAAAGATAGTGTCTGTAGTGCTGGCTAAGGATGCATGACACCTTATTTTGCTTTATTTTTGTTTCCTATTCAATTAATACTTTAAAAATATATGAAACTCACTGCCTTAGGACTGCTACTTTAAATATTAATTTCAATACTTTAAATATGTGCAGATCGCTGTGGGTAAACCCCCACCTTTATAATTTTATAAATTTTGAATATTATATTGAATACTGAATTGATAGAACTGTTAATTCTGAATTAATTACATATTGTAACATTATCGGATTGTGGTGGTATTTGATGCTTTAGAATGGTTGTGCCTAATTATTGTATTAAACTATTTCAGTATCTAGTCGGAATTAACCAAAATGTTCTTATACAGTTGGACACGGCTAGTTGTGTTTGCATTTTCATGTGGAATATTTGAATGGCACTTTTCTGCGTGCTAGTTTTTTCATTTCATTATTACAACTTGATGTTGCACGACTCATAGGTACAGTGGTGAAGAGCACATACTTTATGTGTCAAGCCGCCCTATACATATACATAGAATATGCTTCTATATAGACGATATACAGCAAAGTCATATGTCATTTTACTGTGGCTATCCTTGGCCTGTAATATACTTCTATATTCACGATATACAGCAAAGTCATATGCCATTTTACTGCGGTTATCCTTGACCTGTAATATGCTTCTATATTGACGATATACAGCAAAGTCATATGTCATTTTACTGTGGCTATCCTTGGCCTGTAATATACTTCTATATTGATGATATACAGCAAAGGCATATGTCATTTTACTACGGCTATCCTTGGCCTGTAATATACTTCTATATTGACGATATACAGCAAAGTCATATGTCATTTTACTTTGGCTATCCTTGGCCTGTAATATGCTTCTATATTGATGATATACAGCAAAGTCATATGTCATTTTACTGTGGCTATCCTTGGCCTGTAATATGCTTCTATATTGATGATATACAACAAAGTCATATGTCATTTTACTGTGGCTATCCTTGGCCTGTAATATACTTCTATATTGACGGTATACAGCAAAGTCATGTGTCATTTTACTGTGGCTATCCTTGGCCTGTAATATACTTCTATATTGACGATATACAGCAAAGTCATGTGTCATTTTACTCTGGGTATCCTTGACCTGTAATATACTTTTATATTGACGATATACAGCAAAGTCATATGTCATTTTACTGTGGCTATCCTTGGCCTGTAATATACTTCTATATATGCATTTTACTGTGGCTATCCTTGGTCTGTAATATGCTTCTTTATTGATGATATACAACAAAGTCATATGTCATTTTACTGCGGTTAACCTTGGCCTGTAATATGCTTCTATATTGATGATATACAGCAAAGTCATATGTCATTTTACTGTGACTATCCTTGGCCTGTAATATACTTCTATATTGATGATATACAACAAAGTCATATGTCATTCTACTGTGGCTAGCCTTTGCCTGTAATATACTTCTATATTTTTGATATCAAACAAAGTCATATGCCAAGTCACTTCGGCTATCCGTGCTCACTAATATACTTCTATATTGATGATATCCAACAAAGTCATATGTCATTTTACTATGACTATCCTTGGCCTGTAATAAACATCTGTATTGGTGATATACAGCAAAGTCACATGTCATTTTACTGTGGCTACCTGTAGCCTGTAATAAACTTCTATATTGGTGGTATACAGCAGAGATATATGTCATTTTACTGTGACTATCATTGGCCTGTAATATACATCTATATAGCTGATATCAAACAAAGTCATATGTCATTTTACTGTGGTTATCCTTGGCCTATAAAATACTTCTATATTGGTGTTATACAGCAAAGTCATATGTCATTTTACTGTGGCTATCCTTGGACTGTAATATACCTCTATATTGATGATATACAACAAAGTCATATGCCATTTTATTGCGGTTGTCCTTGGCCTGTAATATACTTCTATATTGATGATATACAGCAAAGTCATATGTCATTCTTCTATGGCTATCCTTGGACTGTAATATACCTCTATATTGATGATATACAGCAAAGTCATATGTCATTTTACTGCGGTTATCCTTTGCCTGTAATATGCTTCTATATTGATGATATACAGCAAAGTCATATGTCATTCTTCTGTGGCTGTCCTTGGACTGTAATATACCTCTATATTGATGATATACAACAAAGTCATATGTCATTTTACTGCGGCTATCTTTGGACTGTAATATACTTCTATATTGACGATATACAGCAAAGTCATGTGTCATTTTACTGTGGCTATCCTTTGCCTGTAATATACTTCTATATTGATGATATACAGCAAAGTCATATGTCATTTTACTGCGGTTATCCTTGGCCTGTAATATACTTCTATATTGATGATATACAACAAAGTCATATGTCATTTTACTGTGGCTATCCGAGGCCTGTAATATACTTCTATATTGATGATATACAACAAAGTCACATGTCCGAGGCCTGTAAATGAAAGGCTCAAACATTTGACCTTGAATTGTGACCTTGACCTTGAGCCAACATGGCTGACTCATAAGTTCTGCACATCGTCTTGATGAGGTTGTTACTTTACCCAAGCTTCTTGAAAAATATTCAAGGTGTTTTGGAGATACATAGCGGGCACATTGACAAAAAGAAAGGCTCAAACCTTTGACCTTGAATTGTGACCTTGACCTAGAGCCGGCATGGCTGTGTCATGAGTTCTGCAAATCGTCTTGATGAAGTGGTCATTTGACCTAAGTTTTATGAAAATCCTTCAAGGGGTTTAAGTTATATGGACCGGACACGAAGTGTCACAGACGGAAGGACGGACGGACAGACTGACAGAGACCATTCCTTTAACCCTCTGCTCACCACCATAGCCACTCGTGAATGGGAATTAACTAGGCCCCAGAATTATCATATTATGAACAAATAAATTTTAGAACTTTGTGGTACGACACCGTCCCAGCGCGGATAGCCAGAAATGTATACGGTAGCGGTTAGGCAAAAGGCGTGTTCGTTTTCTTTCGTCTGCTACGTAGACCGGAAGGCACGGACTGTAGCTATCCTGCCGTACCACAACCGTATTTCAGTAAGAATAAACTGTATACCGACTCAGGTACTAAAACTGCCCATTTTCACCTATCACCGACTATCGAATTGTGACGATAATCAATGCATTCTGGTACAAAAATAATAAAGAAATAAGGAGAATAGTGATTATAAAAATACACCAAAGTCACAAGAATATGCAACTATTTAATTAATAAACTGTAAAATAAACATATTCTGATATAGTGATTGTATCTACATTTTTGCCACCAGAGACTGTATAGCTACAGAAACATGCCTATCATATGACACTTTCTACCTGAACAAAAAAAAATAAAATAAAATAAAAAAATAAAACAGGCATGGGGAATGGTTAATGTAAAAAACATAACTAGTGGAGCATAAAATAAAGAAAAATAAGGTGTCATGCATCCTTAACCAGCTCTATTGACACTATAGTTC
This sequence comes from Mercenaria mercenaria, assembly GCF_021730395.1. Taxonomy (NCBI): domain Eukaryota; kingdom Metazoa; phylum Mollusca; class Bivalvia; order Venerida; family Veneridae; genus Mercenaria; species Mercenaria mercenaria. The sequence continues at coordinate 1,878 of NW_026462875.1, read as the reverse complement.
TTGTTTAACTGGTCCAGATTTCAATAAAGAGACGAGTACAAGCCTTTTACTAGTATCTGGTCTCTTACACTTTTTAGTATAATTCAGGTATGCAGAGTTAAAAATTATAATGGACTTTCCCGAAAAAAATAATTTGTAGGTCAAAATGACGGAACACAAAATGGCCGCCAAGTTAAGATATTATTCAGTGCAAAAATGTAATCATATCATAATTAACCAGAATTTTATAGCTCTAATAAATTACACTTTTCAAAGATACAGTGCTTTCAATTGTAATGTTTGTCTACTCATAAGTAATAAAAAATATCTAATAAATACTGAAAATTACATTCTTCGCCAAAATAATGTGTTTTTATCAGCTAAAATGTGTACTTTCTCGCACAATGAAACAGATAAACTTACGGTGTTTAAACTAGTCATCTGGTGCAATATACTTGCATTGGAACTGTTTGTGTGTCAGCAATCTCCACATCTTTGTCGAATGATTTAACACTGTTTTTTCTTTTCTTTCTAAAAATATGTCTCATTTTCCAAAACATGCTATAAATTCTTCTCCGAAAGCTTAAACATATCGTTCAAATGATTTCGTTATCTGCTGCTAATTTACCTTAAATAAATGCATTTAGTCTTATTCGCATAGATATTTGAGTACTACAGAACAGTGAATAGCACAACGTATGGACCGTCGATTTATATCATTCTATAATATTATAACATAACTTCTTACATTGCGGTCCATATTAGTTCTATTGACCGGTTTGTTGATTCACACATTTTTGTAAAGACAAAAATAGTTCTGATGTAATAAACTAATACAACAGTTTAAAATTGTTTGCCGGTCATTAGTCAAACATTTTGGTTAAGTTTGGTAAAGTTCGGGTGACAAATGTTCCACTTAGAGCGCGGACAAGATTTGTGACAGATAGATACCCACCCACGGATACACAGAGAAGAGTAAATAAACATGTCTCCCACTGCAGTGGTAGGCGAGACATCATTAACATAGAAAACATTTTTTTTTATAGTTGTTTTTTACTAATATCAACTACTAAACAAGAACCTCTGTGATTCTGAACTCTCCTTCTATTTCAAAAGAAATTATTCCTTCAGGGCAGACATTTCTGTAAGTCTAAAGGTATTCCCATACTGATGGCAAATCAGTTGTCCGTGAAGAACTCCTTTGTCAAAATGCACATATCCTTATTCTTATCACAAATTCTCTGGTACTTTGCCATCAAGACAAAAGGAAATTTCGCCGGTCCACAGGAGAAAGGATATCAGAATGACCCATCTAACTATCTTCCCATCACATAAACTTGTTGTTTTTTTTTTTAAATTGACAAAGAAAGAGTTATATTTCTTCTACTTTTCAGTTAACTGCGTTAAAACTATTGGAAAGAAGTACCAAAAGGCAGATAAATATATGATTATCAAAGGCAGATTTATGGTAAATGTGTCTTTCAATTCCTGTTAATGACATAAATCTCTTTATTTAGTTGTATTACTTACATATACACTTTTATACCTAGGAACTTCTAAAAAGAAACCAACTACCCCATTAGAAATTAGGCAGGACCTTATAATAATGCCTAAGAACAGGGCTTACGAAGACCTTCTCCAGGGATGTCATTTAAAGGTCTATCTTTAGCTCTTGCAGCTCGTAAATTGGTCCAAGTACCGCGTATGAATATAAACGGAAGGATGATATAGACCAAGTTTGATAAACACCAATCAAACACTTCATGCGTAAAATTATTTAAAGGTTTTCACATTTTTAGCTCTTATGGCCATAAAAGTGGCAAAGCAACGAAATTCTTAAGGACCTGATAATGATGCTACTGATCAGCTTGATGATTATTTATTTATTTTGTTGGGTTT